>NW_007726878.1:87763-173670 GCF_000696425.1 Galeopterus variegatus
GCAAATGGCAGTATTTCATTCTTTTTTATAGCACATTTTCTGTATCCACTCATTTGATGATGGACATTTGGGCTGGTTCCAACTCTTAGCTATTGTAAATGGTGCTGCAGTGAACATCGGAGAACAGGTATAACTTTGACTTGATGATTTCCATTCCTCTGGGTATATTCCCAGCAGTGGGATAGCTGGGTCATATGGTAGATCTATCTGCAATTGTGTGAGGAACCCCCATACCATTTTCCATAGAGGCTGCACCATTTTGCAGTCCCTCCAACAATGTATGAAAGTTCCTTTTTCTCTGCAATCTCGCCAGCATTTATCATTCACATTCTTTTTTATATTAGCCAACCTAACTGGGGTGAGATGGTATCTCAGTATAGTTTCGATTTGCATTTCCCAAATGCTGAGTGATGTTGAGCATTTATTCACATGTTTGTTGGCCATCCCTATATCTTCCTTTGAGAAATGCCTATTTAGCTATTTTGCCCATTTTTTCATTGGGATACTTGTTTTTTTGTTGTAAAGTTGATTCAGTTCCTTGTATATTCTGGATATTAATCCATTGTCAGATGTATATTTTGCAAATATTTTCTCCCACTGTGCTGGTTGTCTTTTAACTCTGTTAATTGTGTCTTTTGCTGTGCAGAAGCTTTTCAGTTTGATATAATCCCATTTGTTTATTTTTCCTTTGGTTGCCCATGCTTTTGGGGTTGTATTCATGAAGTCTGTGCCCAGTCCTAATTCCTGAAGTGTTTCTTCTATGTTTTCTTTAAGAAGTTTTATTTTCAGGGTGTATATTTAATTCTTTAATCCATTTTGAGTTGATTTTAATATATGGTGAGAGGTATGGGTCTGGTTTCATTATCCTGCATATGGATATCCAGTTATCCCAGCACCATTTGCTGAAGAGGCAGTCTCTTCCCCAGTGTGTAGACTTGGTGCCTTTGTCAAAGATCAGATGGCTGCAGGTGTGTGGGTTGATTTCTGGATTCTCTATTCTATTCCATTCATCAGTGTGTCTGTTTTTATGCCAGTACCATGCTCTTTTGGTTATTTTAGCTTTGTAGTATAGTTTAAAAACAGGTAGTGTTATGCCTCCAGCTTTATTTATTTATTGTTTTTGCTCAGAATTGCTTCGGCTATGTGTGGTCTTCTGCTATTCCATATAAATGCCTGTTCTTTTTCCATTTCTGAGAAAAATGTCATTGGAATTTTGGTGAGGATTGCATTGAATTTGTATATCACTTTGGGTAGTATAAACATTTTCACAATGTCAATTCTTCCATTCCAAGAGCATGGGATATCTTTCCATCTTCTTGGGTCTTCTTTAATTTCTCTCAGCAGTGCTTTGTAGTTCTCATTATAGAGATTTTTCACATCCTTGGTTAACTCAGTTCCTAAGAATTTTATTTTTTGTTGGCTATTGATTTCTCTTTCTGCATGTTCACTATTGAAGAATAGAAATGCTACTGATTTTTGTGTGTTGATTTTGTATCCTGCAACTTTGCTGAAATCATTTATCAACTCCAAGAGCTTTTCTGTAGATGCTTTAGGCTATTCGATATATAGGATCATGTCATTAACAAACAGGAACAGTTTGGTTTCATTTTTTCCAATCTGGATGCCCTTTATTTCCTTCTCTTCTCTGATTGCAGTACTTCTTCCAACACTATGTTGAATAGGAGTGGTGAGAGTGGGCATCCTTGTCTAGTTCCTGTTATTAAAGGAAAAGGTTTTAGCTTTTCCCCATTCAGGATGATACTGGCAGTGGGTTTATCATATCTGGCTTTAATTATGTGTAGATTCTTTCCATCTAAACCTAACTTGTAGAATCTTTATCATGAGTGACTACTGAATTTTATCAAATGCTTTTTCAGCATCTATAGAGACGATCATATGGTCCTTGTGTTTGACTTTATTGATTTATTCACATTTATTGATTTGCATACGTTGAACCAATCTTGCATCCCTGGGATGAATCCCACTTGATCATGGTGTATAATTTTACATATGTGTTGCTGTATTCTGTTAGCTAGAATTTTATTGAGGATTTTTGCATCTGTATTCATCAAGGATATTGTCCTATAGTTTTCTTTTTTAGTTGTATCTTTACCTGGTTTTGGTATCAGGGTGATGTTTGCTTCATAGAATGAGTTTGGGGGAATTGCCTCTGTTTTAATCGTTTGGAATAGTTTGTAAAGAATCGGTGTCATTTCCTCTTTGAATGTTTGGTAAAATTCTGCTGTGAATCCATCTGGTCCTGGGCTTTTCTTTGTTGGGAGCCTTCTGATAACAGCTTCAATCTCTTTTATTGTTATTGGTCTATTCAGATTTTATACATCATCTTGGCTAAGTTTTGGTAGTTTGTGTGTGTCCAGAAATTTATCTATTTCCTCCAGATTTTCAAATTTGTTGGCATATACTTGTTTATAGTAGTCTCTAATGCTTCCACAAATTTCAGTGGTATCAGTTGTAATATCAACTTTTTCATTTCTAATTTTTGTTTTGTGGGTCTTCTCTCTTCTTTTCTTAGTTAGCCATGCTAATGGTTTGTTAATTTTATTTATCTTTTCAAAAAAACAACTTTTTGATTCATTGATCTTTATATCATTTTTTGGGTTTCAATTTCATTAAGTTCTGCTCTGATATTAATGATTTATTTCTGTCTGCTAACTTTGGGTTTGGATTGTTCTTGTCTTTCTATTTCTTTAAGGTGAAGTATTAGGTTGTTCACTTGCCATCTTTCCATTCTTCTGAAGTAAGCATTTAATGAGATAAATTTCCCCCTAAGTATTGCTTTTGCAGTATCCCACAGGTTTTGGTATGATGTATGATTGTTTTCATTAGTTTCAATAAATTTTTTGATTCCCTGTTTGATTTCTTCTTGGACCCATATGTCATTAGGTAGAATGCTGTTTAATTTCCATGTGTTTGTATAGTTTCCAGAATTTCATTTATTATTGATTTCTAGTTTTAATACATTATAATGAATATTCTGAGGTTGTTGGATTGAATGTGCTGTAGATATCTGCCAAGTCCAAGTGGTGTAGAGTGTTGTTTAGATCTTGTGTCTCTCTGCTGATTCTTTACCTAGATGATCTGACCAATATTGATAGTGAGACTTGATTTGTGACCTAATATGTGATCTACCCTGGAGAATGATCCATGTGCTGATGAGAAGAATGAATATTCTGAGGTTGTTGGATTGAATGTGCTGTAGATATCTGCCAAGTCCAAGTGGTCTAGAGTGTTGTTTAGATCTTGTGTCTCTCTGCTGATTCTTTACCTAGATAATCTGACCAATATTGATAGTGGGGTGTTCAGGTCCCCTGCTATTATGGTATTAGTGTCTGTTTCCTTCTTTTGGTCTAATAGAGTTTGCCTTATAAATCTGGCTGTTCTGACATTGGATGCGTATATATTTATGATTGTTATGTCTTCTTGATGGATGAATCCTTTTATCATTATGGAGTGACCCTCATTATCGCTTTTTATGGTTTTTAGTTTGGAGTCTATTTTGTCAGATATAAGAATAGCTACAGCTCATTTTTCATTTCTGTTTGCATGGTACATCTTTTTCCATCCTTTCACTCTTAGTCTATGTGAGCCTTTATAGGTGAGGTGGGTCTCTTGAAGGCAGCATATATTTGGGTCTTCCTTTTTAATCCAGTCAGCCAGTCTGTGTCTTTTGATTGGGGAATTTAACCCTTTTACATTAAGAGTTGTTATGGAAAAGTGTTGATTTACTCCTAGCATTTTATTGATTTTTGTTTGGATGTCTTAAGTGTCTTTTGTTCCTTTCTTTCTGATTTCCTGTTTGTCTTCTGTATTTGTTGGTTCCTTGGGTTGTAGATTTTTTTTTCTCTTCTTTGTTGGCATTTTTATTTTACTAGTGGGTTTTGATTTTTCGTGAGTTTTTATGGTGGTGGTAGTTATTTTTCTGGTATCAAACCCAGTGCTCCCTTGAGAATTTCTTGCGAGGGTGGTCATGTGGTAGTGAACTCCCACAGTTTTTGTTTATCTGAGAAATATACTATTTGCCCTTCATTTTGGAAGGATAGCCTTGTGGGGTAGAGTATTCTTGGCTGGCAATCTCTGTCTTTTAGTATTTTGAATATATCTTCCCATTCTTTCTGGCTTTAGAGTTTGTCATTCAAAGTCTGATGTTAGTCTGATTCGTGCTCCCTTATAGGTGATTTGATGCTTCTCTCTTGCAGCTTTTAAGATTCTCTCTTTGTCTTTGAGTTTTGCCAGTTTGAGTATAACATGTCTTGAAGAAGACCTTTTTGGTTTGAATACAGTTGGGGATCTTTGAGCTTCCTGAATATGAATATCTGTGTCTTTTCCTATACCCGGGAAGTTTTTTGCCACTATTCTGTTGAATATGTTTTCAATGCAATCTCCTTTTTCCTCTCCTTCTGGAATAACCATGACTCAGATATTTGAGCGCTTTAGGTTTTCTGATATCTCTCTTAGATTTTCTTCAATGTTTTTAATTCTTTTTTTTTTTTCTTTTTCTCTGCCTGTGTTATTTCAAACAACCCATCTTCAAGGTTGGAAGTTCTCTCTTTTGCTTCTGCAAGCCCGCTGTTTAAACTCTGTTGTGTTTTTTATTTCATTGAATGAATTCTTCAGCTCAGCAAGCTCTGCTACATTCTTTTTCAGGGCATTGATTTCCTTGTATATTTCTTCTTTCAGGTCCTGTACACTTTTCCTTGTTTCATCGTGTTATCTAGCTGAATTTTCTTGTATCTCATTTTGTTTCCTTAGAATTTTCATTTGAAATTCCTTGTTAGACGTTTCAATGGCTTCTTCTTCTATAGGATCTGGAGCTTGGGAGTCATTACCCTTTGGTGGTGTAGTTTCTTGATTTTTCATATTTCTGGTATCTTTCCTTTGATGTTTAGTCATTGTGGCAAGGGATTTCACAGTCCACTGATTCAACACTATTGTCTGGCTAGGATGCTGCCAGGGCTACCAATTTGGCACAGCTGCCATAGTGTCTGCTTGGTCACCCACTGGCACCTAGGATGCATGTTCATCTCAGGTCTCAGGCCTCTCTGGGAAGGCACCTCTCTGGTCAGTGTGCACTCAGCCGGGCTGGGGATGGAGTCCAGTGGAAGCGAGGCCTACCTGCTTGGTCGCATGCTGGCACCATGGGGCATGTGGTCTCCACGGATCTTGGGCCTCTCCAAGGGAGCGCCTCTCTGGTCAGCATGCACTCTGCTGGGCTCTTGATTCACTTTTGAAGTGATTATGTTAATGGCATAAAAATATTCTTATGCCTTCTGAATAATATTTATATCTGATTTGCAATTTTAGGTACCATTTCTCTAGTCCTGCACTGTCCAATACGATAGCCATGAGCCATGTGAGTACTTTAAATGTGGATAATGTAACTGAGAAACCACATTTTTTATTTTATTCCACTGTATTTGATTTTAATTCATTTGAATTTAAAAACTGAAGTAATGTAAAATATTTTCTCATTTTTTTTCTTTTAATAGGACTACTTTTCACTTAAAACCACTGAAAATTTAGCATCTGAATTGAGATGCACTTTAATAAAATATATACACCTGATTTCAAGTACTTAATACAGAAAAAACTATCAACTATCTTGTTAATAATTTTATATTAACCACATGTTAGTACATTTGAATATATTTCTTTAAATAAGTATAATATTAAAATTAATTTTGTTTGTTTCTTTTTACTTTGTTAAGGTGGCTAGTAGACAATTTAAAATTACACATGTGGCTCACATTATGTTGCTATTGCACAGTGCTGCTCTGGAAAATTTAAATGTTAATGACTTCCAGCAGAAACCATGTTTCACAGAGATATAAAGAGAATATTATACCTGTAGCAATGATCACAGTCAGGCCTAATCTTCACTGTATCACAAGCAGTAGCTCTTATAGCCCAGCATCTCAACTGGTATGCAGGAATATGACACAGTATGCAATAACATGGATTGCCATCCCCATTCCTGCACTCAATGTGGCAGGGGCTGAGAGAAGGGAAGCATTCAGGCGGAGGCTTCTGGTTGGCACATCTCCAAGCATTGGCCCCAATCCCTATCCTCACATGCGTCAGATATTTCTGTCCATTTGTGGTTGAAATGACCTTTTAGTGGTGTACAAGCTAGCTGCAAGTTGATTGCTCTAAGAATGCTCTGCATTACTTTGAGTAAATTGATATGAAAACATTCAATTGGATACCACAATATATTTATTACAAAAAAAAGCCAGTACTTCATTTGGCAATGAAATATTGTTGAAATATTTATACAGTTTCAACTATTGTACATTTAGAAACGTAAAATATGATTTTACATTTTGAACAAAGCTTCCCATTAATGGTGACTACCAAGAATTTAAAGAAATGATCTGTTAAAAAGTCTTGATCGGGAATTGCAAGGACCCTTTCAAGCATTAGACTTTTCTTTATTTCTTCCTTCCTTTCTTTAACAAATAGTTATTGTGTACCTGCTCTGTGCTCAGAGCTGCTCTAATGCATGGAATCTATCAATGAACAAAATAAACAAAAAAAGCCTGCCCTCAAAATGCCAGAAGTTGAAGTAGGATCATGAATTTTTGGCCACCTTCACTTGTAAATGCACTTCTGAACATAATATTCACTTTCTTACAATATATTGTCCCATCTATTCATCCTATAAGCAACAAAACGGAGCTTTATACATCATTTGGTGGTTTTAATTTCTTTCATTGCAGAGTGTTATAATTTATGTTTTAATATTTCCTAGAATTAGGATGTTTACTTCACTGCTCCTAGACCCCCACCCAGGGAGCTGGTTTTCACAACCTCCTCCCCAATGCCTCAATGGAGAAGGAGAATAATAAATTCTCATTCACACAGAATGGGATTAATTCTCTTTAATATAGTATATATATATATATATATATATATATATCAATTAATTATATATGGGACTTACCTACCCTGTATTAGGGGAAATTGTCACTTTTGCTGCAATGATATAGTCTTATGGTAAAACATTGAACTGTACCTATTTAAATATAAAAACCTTTTTATAAAACTTTAAGAACTTTGAGCCTTCTCACAACTCCCAAGTCATGATGGTGACCTAACTGCAACCTCCAGGGTCCTCTCTACTGTTCTTTCTACAAGGCCCAGGGATCTCTATACAAATGGTCCAGTGCTTGCTGCAACCTTCCAAAGACGCTGCAGTGAGTTATGTTACACATACTTTCATAAACAGCCCCACTGAAATCTGATTCTTTAAGGCAGTGCTTCCCACCTTTTGCATTCTAGGGCACACATAAGAAGTAATATGTGCATAGTGCACTGGGGTAAAATGGGTAGCATTGGAGCATCAGGGGCATTAAGTGGGAGTTCTTAGAATCACACATTTATGTTATATATTTATGAAAATATATTAAGAAAAATAAAATACCAAGCATTACAGAAGAAATTAAATATTGAATTTGATGAAAATGAGAATTTGAAGCTTCCTTTTGTGAATACAACTTTACATTTGGTTTGTAGCAAAATTTGTCAACAAAATTTCCAATACTCTCTTCAATTCCTCTCCTTTTGATTCTAAATTTCCTTCCTTCTTTTGTAAGTTTGCTTTACTAACTATTCCTGCCCCATCCGTCTTTTTATACTACCTTCCCTTACTCCCCATAGGCAGCTATGTGCATTATTTTTTCTTAAAATTTCAGAGTGTTTTTATAAAAATAAAGTAGTTATAAATATACAGTCTTATATTCCTCTATCCTTTCTTACACCAAATGGCATATGACATTCTGTACATTGCTGTATACACTTAGCAAAATATACTATAGAACTGAGATCTCTCAATATCACTACACAGAGATCACCCTCATTATTTTTTCAGTGGCATCCTATACTTTTTTTAAAATTTTTATTTAGTCATAATCGATTATACATATTTTGGGGGTTCAACGTTGATATATGTTGATCAATTCAATATTACCAGCATACATATTGTTACAAATTGTACTTATTCTTAATGTCCCTTGTCCAATCTCTCCCCATCCCCCTCTCCCTCCTGCCTCCCATGTCTGATAACCCTAGATTTCTTCTCTCCTGAAAGAGTAATGGTTACTTGTTGATCTGTTGCCTAGATGATCTGTCCAATGCTGAGAGGTGTGTTCAGGTCCCCCAATATTATCATAGAGCAGATGCTTCTTCTGTCACTCTGGAATGGGCTTTGCGGAGAGAGACATCCTCTTCTTTTCTGTGGTCTCTGCTGGTGACTCTCCTTATGTCAATGCATACCAGTGGCTGGTGGACCATCTGCATGGTGGTTGTGATATCTAGCCACTTTCATGGCATCCATGGTTATTGTGGTGGATGTGATGGGCCCCCCACGTGGAGGTGATGTTTTTGGCATGCTCCTTGGTGCTGGCAGTATGCCTGGATGTGGGGAGGGGGTGTCTAGTCCCCACTCCCTGCCTTAGGTCCCCAGGTAGGCCCAAGGCACTGACGGTGTGCCTGGGCTAGAACTAATTTTTTGTCCTTTGCTTACTTCTAAAATGGGGGAACTTCCTGTGGGGACCAATACTTGAGCTCTGTGGTTTAGCTAAATTGCTGCTTTACTGCTGATTCCCTAGGGAAGGCTTTTTGTGAAGCTCGGGTTTTAATGGTTTACGGTATAGGTACTTCTGGCTCTCCAGAGACCTGGTGCACCTGGGTTGTGTAGAAACTCTTGTCTGGGCCTGAGTCTTTTCATCAAACTGCACCCCATGCAATTCTGTATTCCTGACCAGTCTCCTCTGAGTGGTCCTTTGCTGATTGGGGTGCCAGTCAGCTGTCCTTACTGTGCCCCAGTGTTCCCTCGGTGGGCCCGTCTCCCCCACCACCCATGCTGCAAACACTTCCCATGGGATGGGCCATGCTCTGGTCCCTTGCAGTGACTCACTGGCCTCTGAGTGGCTCCTTTTTTTCAGTTGTTGTGGCTCCTCGGTCATATGTGGGTCCACTAGAACCCTATTAGTGGCCTTGCTGGCCCGGGAGCCACCAAGGCCCTCTTTTGCCCTGCTGCCTCCAAGCAACTCCATCTGAAGGGCACAGCTGTGGCTTCCTCCAGCTCCTCCTCCATGCACTCAGCTGCTCTAGCCTTAAAGCAGCCACGGCCCAAAACGCCATGAGCAGTTTTTTCTTTCTCTCATCGTGGCTTCTCCTGCCTTCATGCACTCCATAGGTCTCTCGTCCTCTTCCCCTGAGCTCTAGCGGCTTCAGCTTGGCTGTTGTTACATTTTTATAGTTGTACATTGGTTGATTTGTGGGAGAGAGTGATGCTGGAGACCGTCTATTCTGCCATCTTCCAAATGTAACATCCTATTCTATTTTGTGGATGTTCCATAGTTTACTTAAATAGCCTACAACGACAAAACTCTTGGACTATTTTGCTATGACAAATGATGCAATATATATATGTATGCATATTTATATATAAGAGGGGGTGTAAGTGTACATGTGGGGGGTGTAACTGATGAATAGAGTACCGAGTACTGAAATTTGGTAGGGATAGCCCTTCATAGAGGTTGAATGCATGACAGTGTCTGTTTCCCTACAGCCTTTCCTCCCATCCTCCTTTGAACTCTTTCCAATCAGGATTTTGTGTGAAAGGGCAGCATTTAAGAAGGCTCAGAGGCCATAGGAAGCAGTGTATTGAAGCCTTTCAAATAATTCTATATGGTAGAAGTATAATATATAAGGGCGTGGGCGGGCAGATGTAAACACACAGGTAGAGATGGGGTTAAAGGCAAGAAATCAGGCAGTAGAGGCGTACATACATACATGTACATATAGAGCAACTTCAAATAATTCAATATGACTTGAGTGTAGTATGTGTGTGTAGGAGGGCAGGGAGACAGATGCAAAGACAAACGTAAAGATGAAGGTAAAACCTGAATAAAAAATATATTTTTTAAATGGAAGAATAAATGAAAAACTAAAAGTAAAATGGTTACATATAGGGAGAGAGAAGGAACAAGTAGAAGGACACAAAAATAGAAGCTACACTTCTCTGAATATGCCTTATTTTATGGATTTGATTTTGGGACCACAGTAATGTTTTTACACAATTGCAAGGCAAGATTAAATTTTAAAAAATGCATAAAATTCTAAAGCAAAATTAAGCAAGTGAACATACCTATTTACTGAGTTGGTGACATAACTTCACAAAGAGGAACTATACTATTCTATTCTTGTATACATTTGAAATTTTCTGTTAAAGGGAGAGGGGGAGGGAAAGAGAGAAATAGAGAGAGAGATGAGGCACAGAGATAGGAGAACATAAAGAATGTGGAATTACAGAAACCATTCATTAAGCAACAGACAATAATCAAAACTGTCAAATGCTGTCCACAGGTCAAATAAAATAAGGACTATGAAGCACACATTGAATTTAGCAACATTCAGAGAGAGGTGATTTAAAACAAACAACAAATATTGCATGTGGTTTGAAAAGGGCAAATGTGCTTACAGAGACAACATAATAGAAGGTGAAATCAAGAATGACCTGCATAACCAAGGCTGTGTGAATGTGGTTCTCACTTGTGGCCTTCCATGCTTCCAGATTCTAACCCTTGCACTATTTATCATTTCCCCTTCCACAAGACAAGTTCAACTCCACCAAAATTGGGTGAGATTTTTCCTTGAGCTTCCAAGTTTCTGAAGGCTTCTGTAAGTCTCTCTGAAAGCATCAGAAGGAATAAAGTAGGAAAGTTTAGATCTGCTTGAGATGCAGCACAGTATTTTGTTTGTTATTATTATTATCATCATCATTAAACAGATACTCATATCACACTAAGTACCAAGAATTATTCTAAGCACTTTATAAATGTTAACTCATTTAATCCTCTTAACAGCCCTATAAGATGAATACTGTTATTATGAGTTTTTTCTCTGACTCTACAACTTTCTCACCATGTGACCCTGACCAAGTCTTTGCTCTGTGCTTCAGTTTGCTCCTCTGAAAAATGGAGGCTTTCAGCTGGGGATTTCAAAAGATCTTTTCAATATTAACATTCTCCGTGCTGTGGTAGTGATAAATGAGCACTGGTCACTGACCTAACATGGTGGGGAGGAGGGTAATACTGACTTGGCTCTTTCTTTTCCCTTCTTCTCCCAGCTTGGAGTTCTATTACCTATAGTCTGTAGTCCCACTATGGAAGATGGGTAATATTGAATAACTACAGTGCCTGGCTCTTAGCAGATGCTCAAAAAAATTTTGTTAAATGAATTAATGAATAAAAAAATTAAATTATCTTAGCCCCCATTCCTTAGAGACCCTGCTATGACGCTTCTCTATCCAGAGCAGTGTTGAAATTTTGGCCAAGGGGGGGGGGGTATGTGTGCTGTGTACATGTACCTATGGGTGTGTTTTTAAAGCCATGCTGCATTCCTGTCTAAATTCTTTTTACTCAAGAAAAAGATTTTTGTTGCTATTTAAAAGCTTTCAGTAAAGAATTTTTCTGCAGCAAAAAAATGTAGGTCAGATACTAAAGGACTCGATTTGGGGGGGCAGTCAAAAGTGGCTTGAGGTGCTTAAGAAAGTTGACTAAGTCTATATACTGAAGAGAAAGCTACACACCAAGCCGTGCTGTTGATGGATTCAATTAAATAGCTCTTCCTTCAGGCTGTACGCTAGTTTGTTAAAGCATTCTTCTGTGTGCTTGCTTCTGGATCAATCAACAAATGATTAAAACTTGAATCTTCGTTCTTTAAATGTTCTCCTATAATATTATTGAGGTAAAAGAAAAATGTAGGGGCACCATGCCTTAAGAAAACGAAACTCAGAAAATAGATAGATTATTTGGAGATTATTCATGTTACAAAAAAAGTTCACTGAACGCAGAGTTCCTTTAAATAGCTTGCTCCCTCGGTGCCCTTAAGATGTGACTAGATTTTCCAAAATTGTATCTACACAAAGCTTTTCAGGAAAAAACATGTTTTGTAAAGTGAGGCTCCTCTGTTTTTAATACTCACCAATTTTAAGTTGCCACCATTTGTTTATTAATCTTAACAGTTATTTGGACTAAAAGCTCACTTTGAAGAAGTGAAAAACAAAATCTTCCCATTGGAAGCTTTCCAGTAAACACATTACAGAAAGTTCACTTAACTGAGAAGGTTGGGGAAATCTAAAGTTAGTTGTACTGAATACTTCGTCGTCTCGTGATAAAAATCATATTTTATTTACAGTTGCACATTAGTTTCTGGTTAATATTTTCCATGAGTCCATTTCAGAACAACTCCTTCTAGGTCAAGGTTATCAGAACCGCTTGGAAAATCCTCTTTGCTCTTCATTAGTTAATTTATTCGTTTGTTTTTTTTTTAATTTTAACAAATACCGTAGTCATGATCATCTTAGCGTCTTATAGGAATTTTTCCCTTTGTGGTACATACGTACTACCTAGTTTCTGTTATAGAGCGTAGACAGAAAAGGAGACACTGCATGTAACCTGCATGCAGTGGTAGGAAACAAAAAGACTTAAAGCAGGAATATTTGAAAATGAGAAGCAGAAAAAGTGGTGCCCCTGAGGGAATAGTCTTTCTCGTGGCATGCTGCCCAGAAGCTGCTATTCCTTCCTGGCTAAAGCCACAGGGAAGATGAAAAGCGGAGTTCAATAAACAGAGCCGAATTGTGGTGGGAAACAGAACGTCATGGAAGTCAGCAGTTTGCAAAGCTGGGATGTCCGGTGTGAGAGCAAGACAGACCAGGAGGCTACACTGCTCACTCAGTAACACCTGGGCAGGGCAGCCAGGAATCAGGGCTGTCAAGCAGAGCAGAAAACAGTGTATGCAGTGAGGGTGGGACCCTGTGGTCATGCAACGAAGGGTGGAGTTTCTCAGGAGTTTCATAAGAACTACAGCCCATCTTTTGGGAGGACAGTACAGCATTAAGAAATGATGCAGGCAAAAGATAGACACAAGGAAACCATAATCCCAAAGACAGCACAAGGCACAAATATGCAGAGGCCAAAAGAAAACAGTGCAAGTGGTAGTGGCTACAAAAATAGCAGTAACAGCAGCAGTAGACAACTGGCCCATAAAGCATGTGATTTTGCATCAGGATCACAGACAGAAAATGCAGAGGGAATCTGGAAGCGCCAGAGGTCCACTAGCAACTACCAGTGAGAAATGCAAAAGAATGATTACATTTTGTAATGATGAATATGTTAGTTATCCTGATTTGATCATCATGTATTGTACACAAGCAATCTGTACACCACAAATATATGATTAATTAATGTTTCAGTTCAAAGAAAATAGGGACAGCACATACTGCCAAGGGGGAGAAAGAGGACAAAACCAACCATCACCACCATATAACAACAACAATGGATTTGAGACCCAGCATACCATTTTAATATTTCATGATGTGGCAGGGCATGAAATAATGAAGTTCAGTGAGATCGGGTAGGATAGACAGAACCAGGACCTAGAATAAAGTTTCCAGTGAGAATGCCTTCCCAACACATACTGCTCCCTTCAACCAGCCCCACCCCAGCTGGCTCTTTGGTAGGTCATGATTTCAGCTGCGGGGCCACTTCAGCCATCTCCTGCCTCCAGCTGAACTCACTCCAGGCAAGTTGGTGCCAGCAATTAACCCAACAGGTCACAGTTTCCCCCAGGGATGTGACACCTGGTTCTGCAGTTTTAGCAAGATCCCAGGCTGAGTTTCTTTGCATTCCATTGGCTTGTTTATTAAGTTCCACATCTACTAAAACTGTCAGAAAATTTTCAAGCTAGCTTCTCATGACCAAAAACATAATCCTATAATCCTTGAAAAATATTTTGAACAGATAACCCGTACAGTGTAGTATCTGACACAGCCAGGCATCTGCAGGACAACCCATCCCCCAAAGCACAAGCCTCCCCACAGCAGTCAGGTCTGGTTAGTTAGCCCCATCCAGTGCAGTTAACCCTTCCATGCCAATCAGGCTCCCAATTCTCCCTTGGAACTATAATGTTTTAAGTCTTTTCTGCTGGGGTTCAGATTACATGCAAAGAAAGAATAAATAAATAATGTTGGGTGGAATGTGTTAATTTTCAACAAAGAATGCTGTTGGTTTACCCAAGCAACTAAACAGGTACTTTTGAAAGTAATATTTGCTTTTGGTAAGCCTAAATATTTTACCTTTGGATAATTGAAAGTTAAATACAAGTGTCTGATTTTTTAAAAAAGTTCTTTCATTTAATGGACAATTTGGGGGTCTGTTTAGGTTGCTTTTTTTTAAATAAAATATTATTTAAAATTTGATCCTAGGTGGTTTTGAATTTTGAAAGTTCACAAGTTTCCCTGAAAGAATATTAACAATAAAGCAAAAGCTCTTATTAAATATGGACTGAGTATAATACTCCACTTGCCTAGGAGTATAACTTCCAGCAACTTTAACCAACAGAAGCTCAAACTGAATCTTGAAAGTAATTTAAAATGTCCCTTAGTGTCTAAGGAAACAACCATAATAAGGGCCATGCACTTTAGAAAGCAGTAGGCAAGGAAGCTACTCTCTGGCCTTTGAACTAGAAACTATTATTTTTGAATTATGTGTGATATTTAATCAGTGTCCTTATCTGGTTTCCCCTGGTAACCTTCTATTCTTCCTAAAATTACAATCAAATTAGAAACAATGAAGGGGTGGAGGAAGAACACTGTGAGAAGTAGGTTCACTAAAACATGAACCCCAAACAGAGAGAAAACATTACTGGAAGAGCCACAGGAGTCTGAGCAAACAACCCTCCACATCTTAAGTGACCCCTGAGTGCCCTGAAGGGGCTACAAATATAATACAATCTAGGATGTTCCAAAGAGTCATCAAGAAAGGGTAAATCAGGTTCAGTGCTCTCTGTTGAATAAAGCACAGAAATTACATGAGGCATTTTAGAAATTGTCCAACTTTTTGACAAATAAATGGATAAACCAGTTATGGAAAATGCAGTCACAGGGAATACACCATTCCATCATGGAGAATACCCTTTTCCTTATAGCTCAATGAATACAGTAAGATTGATCCTCACTGATTGAGCACGTTCACTCTGACAGTCATTGCCTCAGCTCAGGTCCAAATCCAAGATTGCCAGGCTCCAAACACTTTCCATTAATTAAGAGCTCAACAATAAGAAGAAAACCCAATTAAAAATGGGCAAAAGATTTGATTACATATTTCTCCAGAAAAGATATAGTAATGGCCATGGGGGGTGGGGGGCAGGGGGCGGCATATGAAAAGATGCTCCACATCATTAGCCATCACAGAAATATAAATCAAAACCACAGTGAGACACCACTTCCATTTGTATTTATGAGCTCCTTTGTAAAGATGAAATTGAACTTTTGTTGATTCATTCTATGTTACCCGGCGAGATGGATGGCTATAATCAAAAAGACATAATCACAAGTGTTGATGAGGATGTGGAGATATTGGAACCCTTATTAACTGCTGGTGGTAATTTAAAATGGTGCAGCTGTTTGTAGAATAGTCTGGTAGTTCTATGAAACATTAAACATGGTGTCACCATATGACTTAGCAATTTCACTTCTAGGTGTACCTGGAGACAAATATAAACAAATATCCACACAAAAAATTGTACATGAATGTTCATAGCAACATTATTCATAATAGCCAAAAAATGGAAGTAATCCAAATGTCCATCAATTGATGAATGGATAAACAATATGTCGTATATCCATATGGCAGAATATTATTCATCCATAAAAAAGAATGAAGTACTGATACATGCTACAACATGGATAAAGCTTGAAAACATCATGCTAAGTAAAAGAATCCAGTCACAAAAGACCACATATTGCATTATTCTATTTATAAGAAAAGTCAGAACAGGCAAATTTGTGGAAAAAAAAAGAAAAAATAGAAATTAGACTAGGGGTTACCAGGGGCTGGAGGAGTGAAAGGGGGAGGGATAGGGAATGATAGCTAAGTGGTGTGGGATTTCTTTCTGGGGTGATAAGATGTTCTAACATTGACTGTAGTGATGGTTTCACAACTCCATAAGTACACTAAAAACCACTGAACTGCACACTTTAAATTGGTAAATTATATAGTATGTGAATTATCTCTCAATAAAGCTGATATATGAGAGAGCTTCAAAAAGTTCCATGGAAAAAATTGTGTTTTCTTTTAATTCTTCTTTTCCATGAACTTTTTGAAGTATCCTTGTATATAAAGATGTTATTTTGCCTCAACCAGCATATCTGAAGGACCCTTATCCTTCAGTTTATTTGCTACTGAGTTTTTAAAATTGCTTATAAAACACTGTTGGTTCTGGAGTTATAGTTAGTGATGTGGTTTTGCTTCTTTGTTTTAAGTGTATGCTCTTGTAAAGGTGCTGAGTAAAGCAAAGACTTTATGTTGTTATTTACTCCTAACAACAGGAAAAAAATTTAGCGATTATATTTCACGGTATAATATATTTATATTAAGGCAAGAGGTAAATCTACTTTGTTATGTGGAAGGGTTTTTTTTTTATACATTTTTAATTTATGAAGTTATTTCCTCATTATAAAATAATGCATAGTCAGCATAGAAAGTATGAGAAAATGCAGAAAAGACAAGAAAAAAGCCAGTAAACTCTATTCCCACCCACAATATAACAACTGTTAACATTTTGGTTTATTTTTTTCCCTTATTTTGCGACGCATTTTTTTTAACATAACTGTGATCACATGGTATACTTCAGCATTTATCCATCATCTACTTTCATTATTACTTTGATTAATGTACCTAGTGAAACTTGGAACAGAGCACTGATCTGTCTCTCAAGATTTCCCCTCTTACCTTCATTTTCCTGGAGCCCAGCACCATCACCAACTGAGCCTGAAGACAATGAAGTCATTAAGAAGAAAAGCTATCAAACAATGCTTGAAGTGCCCATCATCTTGAAGTGCCATCCATCACCATGAAGCTTACTGTTGTCTCTCCCAATGTTACACAGAGTGAATCAATACCACAGCAACAGTTCAATTTTATCTTTGCAAAGGTCATGAATACAAATGGAGACTCTAAGGAAACCCAGCTCTCTTCTAATCAAGTATTTGACCCTCTTACCATCTCACAGGAAATCTGCCATGCTGTTGCAATCTTCCCATTAGATGACTTTTTTAATGTTATTAGTAAAACAACACAGAGAGTGACCAGTTCTCCAGAAAGTAGAAGGCTGCTTCACCATTGTTAGGGCATGATCATTGATAGTGTAGGATCATCCTATGCTGAAAATTATATTTTAAAAGCCAATGATACAAATTGCATCTATAAGCAGTGTGGAGGCTGTTTAAAGCATCACGAAACAGAAGCTCCATCTATTCCAAAGTCCGCAGTCAGCAAAAGACAGGTCCAGACCTTGCGGATATAACAAATGTTAAAAAAGTTCTTATAAAATGGAGGTTCATAAAGATACTGTGCCTGGGAAATGTGCATTTACAGTGCAGATGTGCTCTGTTGGAGGAAGTGCCATCAGATACAACAAAGCCCAAAATCCCACAATAGAAAGTTCTTGGAAAAGGTAAGAGCCACAACATGTGCACTGCAATATTTTTGAAGGTAGCAGCTTTGATTTATCAAATCAGCACCTGAAGAAGCTGCTGAGGTGTTTGGTAGACACCAGATAAAAAGAGACTTGGTGCTAATACCCTCGTGAATCATAAGTTCAGATTTTCTCTATTATGTGATGATTATTAGAGTGTCTTACTCCCCCTTTATACAGATGAAAATAATGTGTTAAAAGAAGTCACCTTAAGCCAGTTGTTGTTTGGATCTACCTGTGATTAAAAAAAAAGAAAAGAAAGAAGAAAAAAAAACTAGTAGGACAAAAGCAGAAAGAAACATATTATGCAAAGCCTTTAACATTAGTCAATAATAGCATCCTGTGGGAGAACTAAACATAGTAAGGTGGATACATATGATGATGTCAAATTAACCCATCTTTTCAAGGACGGTTGTATTTACAAAAGCAAGGAGAAAATGTGTGTACTTGTGAATCTAATGGTTGATAGTCATAAAAAAATCCCTATTAATTCATACAATTTACAGAAATGAACTGAAGTTAAGGTAGCCACTCCAGAAGACAGAAAAACATTTGACTGAAACATGGGAAGAAGCACAACCCAACTCTTGAGGAAGTAGTGAGTGTTATGAAAGGCCAGTTGGGGAGAAATAATTAGTTAAAATGATGATTTTGCAGAGTTTGCTACCTTCATCTTAATAAGCAAGCATCTCTGGAGTAAACTGAGCCCTTAAAGAACAAGCATCATGTGTGCAACAAATGATAACCAGAGTTTAGGGAACAAGTGATTGAACTCAAAGGTCCCTTCTCATATGGGTTGAATGTTTGTCCCCTTCAAAGCTCATGTGAGAGATTGATTCCCAATGTGGCAGTGTTGAAAGGTGGTGCCTTTAAGAGGGGATTGGATTGTGAGGACTATGCTGTCATGAACGGATTAATCCATTCATAGAGTAATGGGTTAATGGTATAATGGGTTATCATGGGTGTGGACTGATGGCTTTATAAGGAAAGCGAGTGAGCACATTAACAAGTACCCTTCCCCCTCTTTGCCATGTGATACTCTGCATCATCCCGGTACTCTGTAGAATCTCCACCAGGAGGAAGGTCTTCACCAGATGTGCTCCCTTGACCTTGGACTTCCCATCTTCCAAAACCATATGAAATAAATTTTTTCTTTATAAATTACCAAATTTCAGGTACTCTGTTAAAAGCAACAAAAGTAGACGAATACACCTGCTAAGGCTAATATTGATTAATGGTCCCTTCTAAGGCTAATCTATTAAATAATATGAAAGCATCCATCAGTTCCAGCACTCAATCATAGATTCAACAAAGATAAGAAAATTTAAAGTTGGAGAAATATTGCATCATCATACAATTATTTCCCCAAATTTCGTCTTGCTGTTCCAGGATAACTAGAAAATACCATGATGACACTATTTTTTATGCTAGGGGACAGGAATTTACAGATTATTCTTCAGGTCATTCAGTAGTTTCTGTTTGGAGCAGAGAAAAATAATTTGGGAATTTATTCTCGATTTTAGTTTGTCATCTTTCTATATCAAAGACAGATGGGGTGAGATGCAAACATGTGGGAAGATATTTTTTTCTAAGCCTAAAATGTCCTGTATATTTGTATATTTTCTCATTATTATACAGGACTAGGCTGTCACTTGGCTGTCACCTTAAACTAATTTCATATGGGACATAGAGAGTATCCAGCCCTAGCTTAATCCCACCATAGGAAAAATGTAGAATATAGAAAAAACAGCTTCACTAAACAGGCTATTTTTTCTCGAACCCTTCATAAAAACTACTTTTAATCTATGTGCTGAGGGGAGTTACTGCTATACTTTTCTGGTGCCTTTCTCTCAGCAATCTTTGGACTCTATATGAGGCATATAGGTTTTCCATGGCACAACTACTTGTAAATTGATCTTTGGGTTGTCTGACCATTTGTATGTTCACATTCACCTCATTTTTGAAACTGAACTAGTGTCTTAGCTTCATATATTCTCCCATCATCATTTGAGATCTGTTTGCCACAAAACATGTATTGCCTTTAAACAGTTTCCAAAGAGTCTACCTTATCCTGTTGCCACCACTACCCACCAATGAACATTTTTAACACGAAATACTTTCTTGCTTAGTTGGCAGGACTGGTTTTTTTTTTTTTTTTTTTTCCCATTTTCAGTGGTAGTAGATTAAATTTGCTTTCTCTATTCCTTTGCACTCACCTTCCTGAATTATTCCTTCCCCAGCCTCAGGTAAGAAGTCAAATAGGGTACTATTCCAGCTATTCAATTAAAATGAAACAATGAATGATCAAGAAGAAAATATAAAAGAATATTAATCTTTTCTCAGAACGAACTACGCTTTTACAAACATAAGAAATAAGGAAAACCATAAAATAAAAAATATAAATTTTCTGTATGTTGAAAAAAATTAAATTGCAAACAAGAAGCTGGGAAGTTATATTTGTTAAACATGTGACACACACAAAAAACTTAACAGATAAAAAGATAACAGAGAGTTGGACAATCAACAGTACATGATTTTTTCCTAATTATCTATTAGAATGTTTGTCTTTTTCATAATAACTTGTAAAAGTTATTTGTATATTAACAATATTAGTCCATTTTGTGTGTCACTGGCAAAATGACACAGGTGTAGGAGTAGTAATGTGACACGATCTCACCAGCAAGTATCTGCTAGAGGAGAGAAGCATTTCTAGGAAAGCTTGTTTTCTTTATTAAAAGTACAGATGTCACACATATTACTTACCTCATTCTTCCTGCCTTGGACAAGGATGGGATGGCTGAAGTTGGGATGGTCATCTTGCAAACATGATATCATTGAGTTGCTGAACCAATATCAGCACCTGCTTACTTCAAGACACCTGCTTGTGTGAAGAAAAAAAATAAACCCATATTAGTTTAAGCCACTGTTAATGAGGTTTTAAGATACTTTAAGCCAAAAATATTTCTCATAGATTTTCCTCATACGATTAAGCAAATCACACAAAATGTGAGATACGGATGGAAAATAAGCATAAATATTGTTACAGTTCTTAGATGGTTAATTCTTTATGTCAACTTGACTGGGTTAATGAATGCCCAGATAGCTGGTAAACATTTTTGAGAATTTCTGTGTGGTGTTTCTGGAAGAGATTAGCATTGAACCAGTACACTGAGTAGAGAAGATTACCCTCACCAACGCAGGCAGGCATCATCCAATCCTGCTGAGGACCTGAATAGAACAAAAAGGAAGAGGAAGGGTAAATTTGCTTCTATTTAAGCTGGGATATCCATCTTCTCCTGCTCCTGGTTCTCAGATCTTCGGAGTCAGACTGAGACTTACACCATCGTCTCCTCTGCTTCTCAGGCCGTCAGACTCAAGACTGAATTATACCACTAGCTTTACTAGACCTCCAGCTTGAAGATGACTGGCTATGGGACTTCTTAGCCTCCATAATCACGTGAGCCAATTCACATAATAAATCTCCTTGTACACATCCTTATATACTATACTATCTTTCAATTTTAAAACAGTACATTTCAAAATTTTTATTAATTTTATTAGTGATGGTCCATAGTGTTTTTGAATGTGGAAAGACATGGATTCTCACATGCTACTGGGGAGAGTCTAAATTGGCCAAACCACTTTAGATGGAAATATGGTCAGTTGCACCCAAAAGTCATATAAATATTCATATATTTTAACACAGTGATCCTACTTCTAGGAATATAACCAATAAAAATAGTTGAAAATGTAGACAATGTTTTATGTCCAAAGATGTTCATAACAGCATTGTTTATAATACTGAGTAATTTGAAACAGCCAATATGTCCAGAAAATGGTTGGATTAAATGCAGTGATCCCTATCCCTTTCATGGAATATTATATTGGCAAGATGAACAGTGGGGTAGATCAGTAGCTCTTAAACTTCGCTGCATATCTGAATCACCTAGGGAGATTTTACAATTCTCAGTGCCAGCCATACCTTATGTCCATTAAATCTGTACTTCTGGAGGTGGGGCTGAGGCATCAGTACTTTTTAAAGCTCCCCTCCACCCCCACCACCTACTGATTCCAAAGTACAGCCAAGTTTAAGAATCACTGATGTAGATTTCTATTTATTGACATGAAAAAATATAAATATTCACTAGAATTTGATGATAAAAGCAGATTATAGAACAGTCTTTATAGCATGAGCTCATTTAAAAATATAAATGTGTGGGACTTCTGAGTAAAGATGATGGATTAAACACCCACATTTGCTTTTACTTCCTCCTGAAGCTCCACTAAAACAACAATAAAAAGATTTTTTAAAAGGTACAAACTGACAAGGAAAAAATAACTGGAGGGGAGAAAACAGCAACACAATTTTGGAAACTAAAAAGTATTTAAGTGGTGGCTTAGTAGAACTGAGAAAGCTGAATCTTCAATTGATACTAGGGAAAGCTGAGAAATAATCCAATTTACAATGCAGAACCCCTACCCCTGACGATAAACTAATGAAAGCAAGTACCTCTGGAAGGGATGAAAGAAAAGTTTACTTAAAAGTTTACTTAGGAAGCATTTAAAACTTCAGATGTCTTTCCCAACCACAACAGAAGCTGGAGGTTTATTTTTTGGAAAGGGTAAAACAGAGGGTCTCTAGACAGGGAGTCATCAGACACAGTTGTGGGCTGACGGTGTTGTACTGAGAGTGGACAGATTCAGTTAATACTGAGATCCCCAGCTCCCTCTCCCTACTTAGTTCCCAGAGCTGTGGCAGCCAGATGTATACCTTCCAGGAAGGAGTTTGAAAGAAATCGGATCAGCCCAATAAAAGAGGTACTTGTTATGGGTTTGTTGGGTCCTCCCAAAATTCATATGTTGAAGTCCTATCCCCAGGACCTCAGAACGTGACTGTATTTGGAGAGTCTTTGAAGAAGTAATCAATGTAAAATTAAGTCATTGAGGATAGGCCCTAATCCACTAAGACTCATGTCCTTATACAAAGAGTAATTTGGACACAGACACATACAGAGGGAAGACTATATGAAGATATAAGGAGCAGACAGTCATTTACAAGCCAAGGAGACAGGCCTCAGAAGGAACCAACCCGGCCAACACCTTATCTTCAACTTCTAGCCTCCAGAACTGTGAGGAAATAAATTGTTGTTATTTAAGTCTCCCAGTCTGTAATACTTGTTATGACACCCCTAGCAAACTAATACAGTACTATAACAGAATTTCACCAAAAATGGCCAAATAACCCTGGGTCAGCACCTTTAAGTTCCACATTCCATAGTACTTTTGGGCATGAAGAGAGTGCAGCCAAGTTCCATGCCAATTCATAGCAAGGGTGATCTTTGCCTCAGTTTCCAATAAGTCCCTTCTCATTTACAACTGAGATCTCCTTAGTATGGCCTTTATTGTCCATATTTCTATCAGCATTCTGCTCACCACCATTTAACCAGTCTTTAAGAAGTTCTAAACTTTCCTTGGTTTTCTTGTTTTCTAAACTTTCACCAGCAGCTATGTTTTTTCTAGCTTGCTCCTCCAAATTCTCCCACACTCTCCTCAAAACCCAGCTTCAAAGCCACTTCCACATTTTCAAGTATTTATCTCATAAGCAGCAGAAACAGACTAATACACCCTAAAAGCTTCCAAATGTGGTTCCCCACTTTAAACATTAGCAGACATCCATTAGCAGACATCCAAGGCCTATTTATCAGACATCTGTGGAACACTTCCAACATTAAAGATAGACTCCAAAGTAAAAACAAAAGATGAAACAAATAAACAAAAAATACCCAGAGAATGCAGGGACTATTCATGAAGAGGAAAAAAAAAAAAAACAAAAAAAACAAAAAACAAAAATCACTTCTAAAGTACAGCATAGAAGAACTTTGAAAACATCCTACATGAAATGAACCAGACACAAAGGGCCATATATTGTAAAATTCCATTGATGTAAAATGTCCATAATATGCAAATTCATAGAAACAGAAGATTAGTAAGTACTATGGGAAAGGCGGAGGAGGGAACAGGAAGTGACTGCTAGTGGTACAGGGTTTTTTTTTCAGGGGTGATTAAAATGTTCTGGAATTAAATAATGGTGATGGTTGCACACCTCTGTAAATATACTAAAAGCCATTTAATTTTATACTTTGAACGGGTGAATTTTATGGTGTGTGAATTATGTCTGAAGCTGCTATAAAAATTATGTAATAATATCCTCAGAGAAATATGAGAAGATAGTTATATATATAAAATATACAAACCGGATGCTATAAAGCAAGGAACATTCAAAAAACAAACAAAAAAAGAGTACCCGGAAATCAAATTACATTATAGTAAAAAACACATTAAATTCAATAGAAAAATTGGAATATAAAATTGAGGAAAATCTCCCAGAAAGTAGAGCAAAAAAGATGAAGAAACAAAATAGAAAAAATAAGAAAATTGGAGAACCAGTCCAAAAGAGTGCAGTACAGAGAGTAGAGAGAAAACAAGGGAAGTATATTAGTTATCTATTTCTGCATAACAGATTGTCCTTGAGATTAGTGGCTTAAACAACCATAATCATTTATTATCTCTTCTGGTTTCTGTGGGACAGGAATTCAGAGGGCACATTGGGATGGTTTGTCTGGGGCATCAGCTGGAATGCTCTAAGGTCAGGGACTGGAATCACCATGAGGATCCTTCACATATCTAGTGGTTGATGCTGGCTGTTGACTAAAGTTCTAGCTGGGGCTGTCAACAGATACACCCATGTGGTGTGGGCTTATTCTTGGTAATAAGTGGAGAGAGAGAGGAGAGAGAGAGAGAGAGAGAGAGAGGAAATAGATGATCCAGGCAGAAATCATATTTCCTTTTATGACCTAGCCTTGGAAGGTGTACATTGTTACTTCTGCCACATTCTATTGGTTGAGGCAATTGCAAAGGTCTACTCATGCTCAAGGGGAGGGAATATAGACCCTATCTCTCCATGAAGGAATGTCAATGTCACATTTTAAGAAGTGTATGTGGGATGGGATATATACTGGCATAGTCATCTTTGGAAAATATAATCTGCCACAGGAGAAAAAACTTGAAAGAAATATTAGAATACAAAAAAATTTCCAGAACTGAAGGATGTGAGTTTCCAGCTGGAAAAAGACTATTAAGTGCTTAATACAATGTATAAAAATAGAACCACACTAAATCATCTCATTGAGAAATTTCAGAGCATTTAGGTCAAAGTGAAGATCCTACTAGCAAAGTCAGTTTAAATGGATTTAGAGCCATCAAAAATCTTGATTCAGATTTTTTTTAATCCGTGTTATTCAACATTGAGAATATACAGTAAACTAGGATTTTCAGGAGAGTTAAAAAACAAACAATATTCTAATCATCAGGCCATGGTTCTTTGGAATTGACTTTTGAAGAAATTAAAATACACAAAATTATTTTGGGTTTTTTTTTTTTTTTGGGTTGTTTATTTTTTTATTTTTTTCTTTAATGCCCTACATCTTTTCTTTTTGGAACCTTCCACTGCCGCACTGGGGAGACAATCCATCATCACACAACTCTGCTTCCCCTACCTCAGGAGTGTGTACTTGCACCAAGTTGATCGATGTGCCCCGTGCTCCTGAGCATGCTGGTTGGTTCACAATATCTCACAAGTAAAGACAAGCCTGGCTCTTTTTTAGGAGTTGATATAGACATTGGTTATGAAAGGGCCTCTTATGAGATAGTAAGCACCAGAGGCAATGTAAGCCTGGAGCTGCCAGGCGCTGTCTTTGTAGCCAAGTGTGAGAGGCCTGCTTGAGAATGAATCCAGCACTGCGGGAAGCAGAGCCAAGAGACGGAAAGAGAAAAACAGAAATAAAACGATATTGTTGGAATGCCTGGAACTGGCTCCATCCTTGGCGATCCAACGTTATGTGAACTAACAGATTCCTCTTTTTTCCTTGGTAGCTGGCCGGTACAGGGATCGAACCCCAGACGTTGGTGTTATCAGCACCATGCTCTAACTAACTGAGCTAACCAGCCAGCTCAGGTTTTCTTCTTTACTTAAGCTCATTTGAGATAAGTTCCTGTCACTTAAAACCAAAGGGATCCTGACTAATTCAATAATTCATTGCATCAGTATTTCAGGGGAGAATGACTACATACGATAGTAATCACCAGAATATGCTAACTTTGTCAGTTTCCCAAAGGTAGATTCCGATAGTAGCAAGCATTCCTGGGACGCTCAAAGAATTCAGGTAAACAACTATGAAAGCTTCTGCTCCAAGATTTATTCACACTTCAATGACATCTTATAAGGGAATAGAGATCCTATTAATCCATCAAATAATTTTGTACCTGTAATTCAACATTAGTGATGTGTGTGCAGAATGTTAATTTTTAAGAGGCAGTGTTATTTTCAGAAATGGCATATATCCTAAATTAGAGCTCTAAGATATGTGGTACAGCTGAAGACATGATAATGAGTTTGTAAATCTAATCTGCTAAATTTCACAAATCATTTGGAATCTTTTAAATTTTTCAGCATTATTTTATAATCATTATTATTTATTATTCACAGTCTGTATGTATATATAGTCTCCTCAGCGTATATTTTCAGAATTAAAAGAGAAAAATGATTTTAAATTTTGCTGGTAAATAATAAGTTTATGTGAAACTCAGATTAATGTGAGTTTCTACTTTGGTGTTTTTCTTTTGGAAATTGAATATATGTATTTTCCTTTACAAAAGGAAGGGAGGGAAAGAGGGAAGAAGAGAGAGGGAGGGAGTGAAGGAGGCAGGGAGAGAGGGGAAGGAAAAGAAAAAGAAGAGGAAAGAATACCTAGGACTTGAATCATTTGTTAGTTATAAGCACAGTTTCACATTTTCAGATGCAAAAATAGAAGACAGAAGATTTTTGTACAATTGTGATTCTATCAAGCAAGGTTCCCAAACGGATGTGTTCTAAAGTTGGTATAAACAAACAGTAACTCAGGGGTATGTACTTTCCTACTATAATACCTCAGAAGAACAGACAGTTTTTAAAATCAATTAGATTTACCCTTGATGGGCCGACCCTGTGGCACACTCGGGAGAGTGCGGAGCTAGGAGCGCAGGGACGCTCCCGCCGTGGGTTCGGATCCTATATAGGAATGGCCTGTGCGCTCACTGGCTGAGCACGGTGTGGCCGACACCAAAAAGGACAAAAAAAAAGTAGAAAGATTTCAAGTAAACAGCCTAATGTTGCACCTCAAGAAACTAGAAAAGCAAGAATGAACCAATACTAAAATTAGTAGGTGAAATAATAAAGATCAGAGCAGAGCTAAACAAAACAGAGACCAAAATGTGTGTGTGTATATACATATGTGTATACATATATATATATAAGATCAGCAAAAGAAGTTGTTTTTTTGAAAAGATAAACAAAATTGACAAACAAAAAAAAAAAAAAAAAAAGAAAGAAAAGATTTACCCTTGAAGTTTAAAGTCATACTGTTTCCAGAATGAATCTAATAAGCCATGTATTACTTGGCATATCTAAAGTCAGTTTAAATGGATTTAGAGCCATCAAAAATCTTGATTCAGATTTTTTTTAATCCGTGTTATTCAACATTGAGAATATACAGTAAACTAGGATTTTCAGGAGAGTTAAAAAACAAACAATATTCTAATCATCAGGCCATGGTTCTTTGGAATTGACTTTTGAAGAAATTAAAATACACAAAATTATTGGTTTCTGTCATCATTTCTTAGATTTAAGAAAAAGGGGGTATTTAAAAAGCATATTTTCCCTATGATCTATAGGAACTAGACAGTTGCTTTATCTCAGGTGTTGCTTAACTGCTTTACATATTTTACCACACTTAATTGCCACAAAATCCAGTGTGGAAAGTATTATTGTTACTTGCATTTTAGTAAAGGGAAAACAGAGACATAGAGAGTTAAATAACTTGCCAGAGGCCTTACAGCTAGTAAGTAGAAGAACCAGGATCTGACCCTCCAGCAGTATGATTCCATAACTTTAACCACCTCTCTCTAGAGACTACAAACTCAGAAGACTGGTTTGAAAATGTCCCCTACAAATAGCTGAGTAGTCATTTTTTTTATTGTTTATGAATATTCGTGAGATACAAAGGTGATTGTCACTCCTCATGCCCAAGACGTGAAGGCCAGATACATACTGGCAGCATGCAGTGTTTGTACCTCATGTCCCCCACCCAATTATCCCCCCACTTACCTCACCCTTCCCCCCATTCCACTTTGTATCCCAAGGTGTGTTCTCTCCCTCTGCAAGTCTAATGCACCACTGTAGACTTTCATTCCTTTCTTCTTTCTCTCTTACCTTCCACTTAAGAGTGAGCACATGTGGTATTTATCCCTCTGTGCTTTGCTTATTTCACTCAACATAAGTTTCTCCAGGTTCATCCATGTTGTTGTTGCAAATGGGAGTATTTCATTCTTTTTTATGGCAGAGTAGTATTCCATGGTGTATATATACCACAGTTTCCTTATCCAATCATCCATCGATGGGACATTTAGTTTGGTTCCATATCTAGGCTGTTGTGAACAGAGCTGCAACGAACATGGGAGTGCAGGTATCTCCTCAACGTGATGATTTCCATTACTCTGGATATATGCCCAGTAGTGGGATTCTGGATCATATGGAAGATCTATCTGTAGTTGTTATTTTTTTTTTTATCTTAAGACTAATCAGCTATCACTATCAGCCACACTTATTTAATATAAAGGTTAGAAATACCAGCCACCTAATAAAATAGAATCTCCTTCTAGTCAGTAAACATCTGTTCAGATCAAACCATTTTTAAGAATATAAAATATAATGAAATTTCACTGTTAAAAATATCCAAACCGTGAGAATAAGAAAACATCTGAGCCTAATAAAAAGCTAGTATCTATGAAAATAATTTGTATTTTCATATTCAAAAAGCAATCAAATTCACTCTGTCCACAATCACTAGGAGTGAATTATGATAATTCAGGCATACTGGCTTATCACAACACATAACAAAAAGCAGCTTTCCCTGTTTTTATTTTTATTTTATCAAAGTAATGAATGTAAATGGTTATAAACCAAATGGTATAGAAAAGCGTATGAGGAAGGGCCACAGACTCTCCAACTTCACCCTTCTCCAACTCTAAATCCACTCTTCAAAAGTAATCCATTTGTACTGTTTTTGTTTTTGAGCTTTCTGGAAGTACAAATGATTTGCTTACACTTCTATTTCTTGATTTGCATCTGTTGACGCCCTAATTGCCCTGATGTGAAAGATGAGCACTTAATTCACATGATCCCTCTGGTCCTCTCTTATCTTTCTGATTTTCGATCTTTGTTATTTTTAAGTTTTCCTCCGGTTACCTAGGTAACTTTAAACACTGTACCTAAAGCTCTATTTCCAGTTCTATCAACATTTAATAGTATCTCTTGGACAGAATGTAAATACATGCAGTACTGACAACATAGAAGATGGATATAGACAGGGTCAGCTTTCTAGATATGCATCCTGTGCAGTCACACAGAGCACCACACTTAGAAGGGCTAAGTGCTTGGATTAATGCTGTGTTGTCGTTGTCTTGAAATCTTAAGATATTAATGAAAATTTTAAAAATGGAAAGGGATGCCTTGTTCATGGTCGAGTGATACCAAATTCAATGTAATTCCAATTAAAATCCCAACAGATACTTTTTTAAAAAATAGGTAAATGTATATGCCCAAGGATATCCAAGGTTTGTTTTTGCTATATCAGATGTCAAAAGTTATTACAGGGCCGGCCCGGTGGCGCACTGCTACAGTGCGCCGCTTGGGAAGCCCGGCGGCGCTCCCGCTGAGGGTTCGGATCCCACGTGCAGACCGGCTGCTCACTGGCTCAGCGAGGAGCGGGGGCAATACCGAGGGTTGCGATCCCGTTGCCGGTCCCGGTCCAGTACGGGCGCAACACTGAAGGTTGCGATCCGTTGCCGGTCACGAAAAAAAAAGACAAAAAGACAAAAAAAAAAAAAAAAGTTATTGTAAAGCAACGTTAATGTTATATTGGTATAGGGATAAAGAACTGAAAAGTGAAACAGAATAGAGTTTTGGATAATAGACCCATGAATGTATATAAATAACATATACCAGGAGTGGTATTGCAGAGACAGGAGAGATTATTCAATAAATGGTGCTGGGACAGTTGGATATGTTGCCATACACCCTATTCAAAAATCAGTTGCTTTTTAAAGCTTTAATATGAAAAAACAAAAATTTTAAAATTTAAAACACAGTAGAGGAGGATATCTTTATAAACCCAAACTAAGGAAATATTTTTTAAGTAAGACACATTAAGCAATGACAATAAAAATATTAATAAATTTGACTCCATTAAAAGTATTAATTTCTGTTCATCAAAATAGAAGAAAAAAAATGCAAGCCATAAACTGGGAGAAGATATTTGCAACAATTATGCCCTACAAAATATTAATATCCAGAATGCATGAAGAACTCCCACAGATCAATAAGACAATGCAATTGAAAACTAGGCAAAAGACATGAACCAATATTTCACAGAAAAGAAAAACCTACTGGCACATAACCATGTAAAAAGACGTTCAACCTCATTAATAATCAGAGAAATACAAATTATGTCACAATTAGACATAATTTTATATCAACTAACTTCTCAAAAATTAAGAAGTCTTATCACCAAATGTTTTTTCGGAATGCAGATCATTGGGAACTGCTGGTGGGAGTATAAACAGGTATAAACACTTGGTAAAACTATTTGGCACTATGTACTAAAGTTTAACATTCACATACTCTGAACCAGCAATTCCACTCCTAGGAACATAGCCTAAAGTATATATGCATATATGTTCTTACATATATACTCTGTGAAAGTTGTCAGAATCAGAATGGAGTCATGTGTGTCACACTCTAACAAAAAATAAATAAATAAATCTGGGAGGCTGAGAAGGGAGGGCCCTCACGCATCTATGCTTATGGTAAGAACCATTATAAAGTCTCTTATGCACATATGCCTGTAATAAAAACTTTTGCAAAGGACTTTTCAAAGTGAAACTAGCTACGAGTCACACAGACACCTAGCCAGATGTACAAGAACACTTGCCTGACAGTTTTTACTAATGAATTGGCATCAACTGCAATAAGCACTTGTAACCAATGTTCCCTTTGTTTCAAAATAAATTATGTATACTTTTCTCTTTGGACTTTACACACCTTTTTCTTCCTTTACCTTCTTGAATATGCACATAGTTTACTATGGCATGCATATTCCCATTGCAATGTTCTATTCCCAATAAAACTTATTTTTCTTTTAGAGATCATCTCTCTTATTTAGTTAACAACACCATGCTCATAGCTACACATTTCACAATAGCAAAAAATAAAAATGGAAAAAACAAATGTCCAAAAACAGTGGAATATAGACAAATGGTGATATACTCAGACAATGAAATATTATACAACAAAGAAAATGAATTCACTACAACTATAGGCAATAACATAAATGAATCTTATAAACACAATATTGAGTGAGTAAAAGCAAATTACAAGACTATTTCTATAAAGCTCAAAAATAAGCAGAACGTTGTGTAAGCACAAACACAAAATTCAGAATAATAGTTGCTTCTGTGGGAAGGCTTGATGATGGGAGAGGGAAGCACCTCCAACACGTTCTTGCCAAAACAGACAAGTTTCTTGTTCTCTCCACTTTGGGGAAGATAATATTTTTCTCATTCACTTTTCGTTTAGAGTGCCCCAGCTTTATGTACAGTTCCATGGGCTTATGTCCTGTCCTGCCATAGCCATTGTATTCTAAACCCTTTGAAACTGAGATTGGCAAGCATGACAGCCCTAACCCTAACCCCAGCTCTAGCTTACCCCAGTTGTTTTCCACTCCATTTGGTTTGTTCCCTGAAAATTGCCCTACTTTCTTTTGAGTTCAGATATGCTTTTAAGAGGATGGTTGTGATAGATTATCTAACATTCTCTGGTGGCTTTTGCCATGGGACATCTTAAATCACTTTTCCAGTCTCTTATATGAAATTAGTCTTTTCCAGTTTCCAACTTCTACTTTGGTCAATTTTGGTCATCATATACTAAAAAGAAATCAGTAATCCTTCCATGTTTTCAGATTTGCTGCCAAACATATGAATATGATATTGACTTATAATTCTATCACTATATATTTTATAATGAGTTTATGTCTCTTTTCTGCATACAAATTTTGTTAACTTTTGCTTTCTCTCCTTTATTCCTAAAGTCTTGCAAAGGGCTTAGCTAATTTATAGGTATTTTCAAAGAACAAGCTTTAAAATTTTTATACTGTCTACTATGGTTTTTATTTCCTGATTTATTGATTTTAGCTTTTATTTTTATTGATTGCTTTTTCTTTGTTTCTTCTGGTTTCTTTCATTGTTCTTTTTCTAATATTTTTAGATGAAAACTTAGTTTCTTTATTATTCATATTCTGCTTAAAAATAAAGACATTTAAGGCTATCAATTTTCCTCTGAGAATATATGTTTTTGTTCAAGTTACTCTCACTGTTTTCTATTTTTGTTTTTGTTTGTGAACAGAGAATTTATACCTCAGAAGTATGTTTCAGACAAAAGAAGTGTGTCATCTTGCTGCATTGAACAGGAGTTTCACCTAGCATGTGCACAAGGAGGCCAAGTCTTTTACAACCATACAGACAGCACCAGGCTGCCATGCATATGAATCCAGGAATTTCAGTCATGAGATTCATAATTGCAGTACAACAGATTACTTTTTAAAAACTCTATAAGTATCTTACATTTTGATTTTTACCCTTAGCATTGGTAGCTGACAGCAAAAAATAGGTATTAATACATAACAAAAACATAGTGCTATTATCCTGAAAAGACAAAGTGCCATTTAAGGACATACCCTCCAAAAGCAAGGCCTTGAGCCCCGTCATGTCATTGCATTCTGCAGTTGGAGGACATGAAGGCTCACGTATGTTTCCAGGAAGTTTCACTCCAAAGTCTTGCTGTGCAGCAGCTCTTGAGTGGGTCCCCATAACGTGGGGTACACTCCATGCCCAGACTCTTGATTGGTCAGCACATTCAGAGCTTTCCAATCTCATCCTAACTAAATTCAGCAAAACCTAGAGTATGCTTAAGAATGCCAACCTACAAATTTACAATGAGGAACGTGAAATGAATCTTATAAATGTGGATATAATCCTGGCCATTCTATCAACAAGTGTATATGAGGAAGAAAAATATAAGCAGAAGATTACCTTGAAAACATGGAACAAAAATAAAAGGAATTCACTAAAAAATAAATAAGTAAATAAATTATACATATATACATATGCTTATTGTTTTCAAAATACTTTTCAATTTTCTTTGATCCAAAGGTTATTTAGAAATGTGTTTTTAATATCTAAATAGATGAGGGTCACCTTTATATTATTTATTTTTATTTAAATTGGATCAGTGAATAGAATCTGTAAAGGAACTAATTTTATTTTATTTTTAAAATAAATTTTGTAGTAATTAAGTAGAAAACAATCCACTGTGTTCTGGCTAAAATTTTCTACCACTTTATATTGCTTCATTCCTTCATCATCTAAAAGATTGAATTACAAGAACTTGGCTTTATAATCTCTAGGACATAAAACTTGTAATTATTTATTTGTTTTATTACTTTTATTTATACATAACTATGGAGTACAGAGTTGACTATCAGTATTTGTCTACAGTATGTGATGGTCAAATCAATATTATTAGCATGTTTATCATTACAAATCATAATTACTTTTGTGTCCCTTACCCAATTACTTCCTATTCCCCCTTCCTCTCCCCCTGTCCCACCTCCACCTCCAGTAACTACAGTTCTGTTCTCTCTTTCTGAAAGTTCAATGCTTTATTATGGTCTTTCTTTGCTTCTTAGCTCCCACTTATGAGTGAGGACGTATGGTATTTCTCTCTCTGTGCCTGGCTTATTTCACTTAACATTATTTTCTCCGGGCTTACCCATGTTGCTGTGAATGGCAGAATTTCATTCTTTTTATGGCTGAGTAGTATTCATTGTACATATAAACCACATTTTCCTTATCCAGTCATCTGTCAATGGACATTTAGGTTGGTTCCATATCTTTGCTATTGTAAATAGAGCTGTGATGAACATGGGAGTGCAATTATCCCTTTGACATGATGATTTCCATTTCTTTGTGTATATACTCAGAAGTGGGATTGCTGGATTGTACTATAGTTCTATCTGTAATTGTTTGAGGAGCCTCCATACTATTTTCCATAATGGCTGTACTAATTTACAGTCCAATGACAGTGTAGAAGGGTTCCCCTTTCCCCACATCCTCACCAGCACTTGCTACTCTTAGTCTTTTTAATAATGGCCAGTCTTGCTGGGGTGAGATGATATCTCAATGAGGTTTTGATTTGCATTTTCCTAATGATTAATGATGTTGAGTATTTTTTCATGTACCCATTGCCCATTTGTATGTCTTGCTTTGAAAAATGTCTACTCAGCTTCTTTGCCCCTTTTTAAATTGGATTATTTGGTTTTTTACTGCGAAGTTGCTTGAGTTTCTCATATATTCTGGATAATAATCCCTTGTGAGATATATGGCTTGCAAATACTTTCTCCTATTCAGTAGGTTGTCTTTTCACTCTGTTGATTGTTTCTTTTGCTGTGCAGAGGCCTTTTAGTTTGATATAATCCCATTTGTTTATTTTTTCTTTTGGTGCCTGTGCTTTTGAAGACTTATTCATTGTCTTAGCCTGTCCTATATCCTGAAGTGTTTCCCTTATGTTTTCTTCTTGGAATTTTATAGTTTTGGGTCTTATACTTAAGTCTTGTAAAGGAACTTATCCACACAAACCTATTAACTCAAGTTTATTGATTATGTTATTCAAGTCCTCTAAGTATCAGAAAGAAATTGTGCTTAGCTGCTAAAAAGAGAACAAATACAACAGTAGGTTAAACAAGATAGAGTTTTATTTTCTCTCACAAAACAAAGCAAATCTGGTAATAGAAGGCCCAGGACTCATATGGCAGCTCTGTGATATCATTTATGTTCTGGGTTCCTTTTATCTTTCTGCTTTGCAATTTTGAATTCTACCTTCTATCTTAAAAAGTTGCTTCATGGCCACAAGAGGGCTGTCGTAGTTTCAGCCATCACATCCAACATTCCAGGCAGACAAAGTAAGAGAAGGGGAAAAATATATTTTCTGGTTGAGTCCACCTTCTTTAATGAGCTTTAAACCTCCAACCAATGATTTCTGTTTATAAATCAGTTACCTCCCCTACTTTATGTATTAACTGCTGTGTTGCTTACTACATATAGATTTATGTTTATTTTTATCAGTCTTCTCTTTTATAATTATATAATGTTTTTATTTGTCCTCTTAGTGCTTTTAACTTTAAATTCCTCTTGCAATTTTTTATTTTCATATGCCTAATACTTTTGCCCATCCTCTTAATTCAATATTTATCACTATAAGTATATTTTAATCTACTTGACTATCTGTATTTTAATAGGAGAGATCAGTCCATTCAAATATAATGTAAAGTCTGATGAGCTTTATTTGTGTTTTGCTTCTTGCTTAATTTTTATTATTTATTTGGTATTGCTGTTTGTTCCTTTTTTCTCTAATACACGTATTTTCTTACCATTTTTTAAAAAATAAGATTTCAAATCTTGTCTCCATCAAAGTGCTCTATTTCTTTCTCCATTTTCCCCTATGACAGTAAAATAAAACAATTAGAATAATTTCACTTTACCCTACCCTCCTCTCTATCCTTTGAAAAGCCTTTATTCCTTCTCACTTTTCATCTTTTAGCCTAAACACTACATTTGGTGATGGAACAATTGGATATCTAGTTGGAAAAAACTGAAGCTTGACCCATACCACCAACCTTATATAAAAGTTAAAATGAAATGGCTGATAGACCTAAACCTAAAAGCTAGAACTGTAAAACTTCTAGAAGGTAGTATAGGAAAAATCTTTGCCACTTTGTGGTAAGCAAAGATCTATTTAGGTAGAACATACAGAATATAATGTATAAAAAATAAATAAACTGAATTATGTCAAAATTTAAAAACTACTGCTCTTTAGAAATGAAAGACAAGATACACACTGAAAGAAAATATTTGCAAAACACATATATAACAAAGGACATGTATTTAGAATAATAAGACAAACAAACAACCAATTTGAAAATGGATAAAATATTTTTGGGCAGTTTACCAAAAAAGATATACGAATGAATAATAAACACATAAACTCACTGCTCATCAGGGACATACAAATGGAAACCCGTATGTGATATCATTACACACCTATCAGAATGGCAATTTTTTAAAAAATGACAATACCCAGTGCTGGCAAAAATGATGAGCAACATACATTGCTGGTGGAAATGAAAAATAGTACAGCCACTTTCAAAAATATACTGGCAGTTTCCTATAAAGTTAAGCACATACTTACCATGTGACCCAAGACCCCACTTTTGGGTATTTACCGAAGAGAAAAAAAAAAAAAAAAAACTTGTATTCACATACATATTTCTATACTCAAATGCTTATACCAGGTTTACTCATAATCTCCCAAAAGAAAAGACAATCTGATGTCCTCCAAAGAGTGAATAGATAAGCTGTGGTTCATGTACATATGTGCACATAATGTGCTACTACTGAGCAACACAAGTAACAACCCACTGATACATACAACAACATGGATGAATTTCAAATGCATTTTGCTAAGTGCAAAACTTTGACTCAAAAGGCTATATATTATATGATTCCATTAATATGGCATTCTTGAAGAGGCAAAACTGTAGGGAAAGAAAACAGATCAGTGGTTGCCATAGGCTGGATTTGAGAGAGAGGGGTTGTGGTTGTACAACCGTGACCAGTTGTCAAAACTTATAGAAACAGACACCAAAAAAAGTAAAGTATACTTTATGTAAATTACACCTCAATAAAAAAAAAGACAAAGAAACCAAATAACTCAATTTTGCACTCTGTGGTTACTTCATGATCAACATAGTGACAAAGCACAAAGTCCGTTTCTTCCAAGTAATGTGGTGAATACAGCCCATAAAATTTTCAAGTATGGGATATAGTTTAACTAGAATTACATGAAACCAACTGGAACCTGAAATTCCTACTGAGACTTGGGTGGGAGCAAGGCCAGTAATGTATTCTTCAGGAATTTTACTGCTTCAGATTAACCCTTTTCTTGGGGCTGGTAATACCAGTAGTTCTCATTTTGCATGTCCAATTGGAACCTGTTTTCAGCAGCTATCTTACTTGGGAGAAGAACTCAGCAAAGCCTGTGTCTCCAGAGCTCAGTTTTCTGAAAAGGTTTTTTTCTAATTCTACATCTTCCCTCTGCCTGCACTCAGACTCTTCTCTGAGCCCTGGAGCTGGGCAGTGCAGCTTCTCTTTCACCAGGTCTTATCTGACATCCTTTACCCATCTGACTCACGGCATCTTTCATTGTGGCTGTTTCTGGCTGTGCATGCAGAAGGAGCCCATTGTGACCTGGCAGGGGTACAGTGGCAGAGGTTCTCAGATGCCTTGCTAGATTTATTCCTCTCCTGTGTGCCCAATGCCAGAATTACTATTGCACTGTCAATACTATAGATTTCCCTCCTGTTCAATACTGTCCATTTAACACTCCTTCCCATCTTTTACAATCTATACTTCCCCCACTTTTATTAAAGGGACAATCCAAGTTCTCTATTTGCCAGCTCAGATACCACAGACAGAAGCCAAGATTTCAAAACATTTTAAGAGGAAGAACACAAAAGAAAAGCAAACAAACTATTCTTTTCCCAAGACCTCTGGCCTTGGAGAGAAATTATTCAAGTAACAACACTCCCACTCCCAATATCAGTTGCATCCCACTCCAGCAAGGTCATCTTATTCCTTTAATAAAATCATGCTTGAATTAAAATAAAGTATTTAATTTTTTAAAGTTATGAAATAAAGGAGCATTTTAATCCTATAGGTAAATTGTCTCAAGGCCATTTTAGTTCGTTACACTAGGGAAGCATAGATCGTCCTGGAAATGCTGAAACTTGGAGATCAATTGCTCAGATCCATTAGAAGTCCAAACATTGTCTGATTTATCTCCTCAAAACTCATTCATTTTTTAAGCAAATTTCAAACCAATTATTTTTTGTACTATTATGCAATAGAAATTCCATATCACATTTACATATACTTTTATTTTTCTTGGAGGGTCCTATTTCATGTTGAAAATCATATCTGAATCCTTGCCCTCTTATTATCATTTAAAAACAAAAGAACTCACTTACACAAATCACAGAGCTCAAATATTCAAGCTACCTTCCAGGGGGAAATTTTTAGTACACATTTAAAAAGAGTTACTCTCAATGAAGAACTTTAACTTAGAGCCCATTTTCTCCTTTGCCAATTTTTCAGGGAAAATAAAGAGAAACAAAGGTTTTTAAACTTAACTGATATTACTATTACCCTTTCCTACACTTAAAATTTTGGCTATTTATTTAAATTCCCTGCTCTGTATTTCACATCATTTCTACAAGGAGAGTTAGCTCCGTTAGTCTCTGTTGTCACTACTTCCTGCTTCTAAAAGCCCTAGTTGCTATCAAATCTCTGCCTGAGAAGTTAGCAACTATTCATTTGCTGGGGTCATGAGGTGGTCCTCAAGCTCTTTCTAATTTCCTTTGTTACCATCTGTGTTATCAGGCCCTGGGTACCTATTCGAGACACCTATTTGGGCCTCTGCCCAGGCTTCCCCTCCGTTTAGGATTCTAACTTTCTTTTGCCATTAAAAAAGAGAAATCATAAAATAAAATAAAAAAAAAACTAAAACAATAAAAGGGGACCCAGAAATAAGATACTATCATGTTCCCAGAACTGGGAAGAACTAGAAATATTTGGTAAACAGTACTAATGGCTACCACAGCAGATGCAACATCATTTGACATGGCTTTCCCTTGCTTCTAAGCTTCATCTTGGGGTGTAGCTGCCGATGGCACTTTCTTTGCAGGTAGGGATCCTCTCAGACCAGAAAAAGTTGCTACATAAAACTGTTGCTACATACACCACTGCTCTTCTATCCTCAGGCTCACATCACTACCCAGACAACTTGAATAATCTGGGTGCTTTAGTTTAAGGTAGTGTTTACAAACATCGAGTTCTCCTGGTTCTTGAATGGAACTCAGCAGCAGTGAGGGCTTGGAGCAGAGTCTGTGATCTGAGCAATACCTTGTTCCCCAGCTTTCTGGTGTCCTGGAAAGCCAATCTGCCCTCAGAGACTATTCTCACCAACCCAGTTGGGAACTTGGTGAGTTCCTTCAATCTATAGACTCAGGTCTTTATCTCTGTCAGGAAGATTTTCTTCTACTATTTTTTTTATTGTTGACTCTCCTCCATCTGTTCCTTTTTCTCCTCTGGAACTCCTATCAATTTGCACATTAAATTTCCTGTATCTGTTTTCCAATTATCATTTTTTTCTCTCATAATTTCCATCTGTCTGGCTAGGCTAAGGCCTGGAATCCTCACAGCACCAATTGTCTAGCTCTTAATCCTGTTTGTGATGCCAATTGTAAAGCTAGGTGACCATGCCAGTTGTTGGGATCATTTATCTGCTGGTAATCCTGCACCAACTGGGCCGATGATTGAGCTAGGGCTAGGTCTGGAGCTCACAGACCCCTCAAGCCCATTCACAGACTGGGTCACAAGCCCTTCACAAGCCAGGCTGGGTCACCAGACCCCTTACATGCAGGTATATGAGCTAGGTAACCGGCCAAAAGATCCTTGGAGCCATAGCTTGGAAAGCATGGCAGCACTGGGTGGACGCTTGAGGCAGATGCCCATTTGCCTGCTTCACCAAAACTCTCTCTCTCTCTCTTCCTCTCTCTCTCTCTCTCTCTCTCTCTGCTCCCCTCCAAGCAGAACAAAAGAATTGCAACCAAACTAAAAAGACACATTGACACGCATGTGCATTAACTCCACACACATACACACACAATTTGCTTACAAAGAATGCTGAACCACACCCAACTGGACCTGAGGAGGTGAGGGCCCTGACCAAACTACTCTATTTTCCCAACACCATCTCTCTCTATTTTGGTGTGTGTGTGTTTTGTTCCAAGCCACAAATTTGGATCTCAATAGAGACTGTTCTGTCCTTCAATTCATCTACTATATTGTTTAGTTGAAAAATCACATTGTATAGTTTCAGAATTCTACTTTGTGCTGTTACTGCATTTCCACAAATGCTCTTGTTATTTTCTTTTTACGTCATCCTGTCTCTTCTAGCAGGTCTGTTTCCTTGGATGTGTCCACCATATTTTCCTCTCTCTGGCTGCTGGGCCCGTGAGCTGGTATTTAGTTTGTTGCTGTGTGCTCTTTGGGGCTCAGTTTTGAATTTTAGAGAACCTAAGTTGAGTGGATGCAGGTGGAAAAGACTCAGCCCTGCATGTCAAGAGTAGGAAAGCGGATAGTCAGTCCCCTGAGAGCAGACACTGAACATGTCTCTTTTGTTCTGACCACCAAGATTTTACCAGGATGCAAAGTGTTCTCCCTCTCAGCCCAGGCTCCTGCATGCTGATCTCCAAGTGTTCCTGCAGCCTGCGAAGGAGAAAATCCCATACCAGGTCTCTACCACAGAGCCCACGGCTTCATGTGTACCCAGCAGCTGGAGGTCCCAGCATCCATTTGCCTCAAGAAAGGTAGAGAGATTGGAGTTCAAACCTATACACCCAAAGTCTCCCTCTCCACTTCCAAAACTTTGTAACTCTGGTAATATTAGATGATTTTTTTTTTATTTTGAGCCATAAATTGACTTTCAATTATAAAACTCTGCCTGATTTCCCTCTAGGTTTATTACAACCATTTTCAGAAATTAATTATGGTAAAGAAGCTTCTGATTTTAAAAAGCTACAAGATTTGTGTCATTTTTAGCATACTTCATACAGTCTCCTTATCAAAAGATTTAACTGTCAGTGATCAGATTAACACTGGCTCCAAACTCTACTGTCAAAGAATTAATTTCTTCCAAATAAATAATTGGTCAGTCTCCATGAATAATAAGTCTGTTTAAAATGTAGCTTGTCTTTTTCTTTCTTACAAGACTAGATCACCATTTACCTGGAGAAAGTAGTATTTCAAATACACATCTTTCAAGTCAAATTGATTTTCATTTCCTTTTTTTCTATATAGTACTTTGGTAAAATAAATAAATAAATAAATAAATAAGTCATGTATTCACTCTATCTACAGTGGTGGTTGTAAACATACATATTTAGGTTTTCCAGTCTCTAAGGTACAGACAGCCAAGACAAATGAGGCTGGAAATGGAAGTTAAGTTAGCCAACCCAGTGTCTGCCACAGATTGAATGCTTCTTTGTTCTCAATGGATAAAGAGAAAATAATGTGATTATCTCATTATGAAATAGATACTGAAATTATCTTGAATGTTAATACTTCTGCTCGTGTAGGCTTATTGGTGATGTTCAGGCTATAAATACTCATATGAGTCCTGACCCTCGACCCCAAGCTACAAAACTTCCAAGCTTCCAAATCAAATGTCTAATATCAAGCTCTCACATGTACATAGCATGGAAATTGGCGCTCAAGTCCTCATAACATGAAAAAACATTGAACAAATAGAAAATCAATAATTTTTCTTAGACCCAGAGATTTGAGGTCAAAGGGCAAACTGCCAACTCAAAATCTAGAGAGACAGGTGAATACGGAGAATCAGGGCAGAGATTAGATTACCTGAAGCAGAATCTGCTGGAGCCAATTAGTGGTAGGGAAACTTAAATGCTGGTTTTGATGAGTTGCTTGAGGCTTGGTGTGAAACAGTTTGAATCTGAAAACTCCTGGAGGGATCAATCTTGGGGGCGTGGTGGGAAGGGGAACTACACTTCTATGGGTTTTGCCTCTAGGAACCCCACCAGGTTTTGCATTTAAGACCAGAGAAACATCCCCTCCTGTTTTTCACAGGAGGAGGGAAAAAACAACCATTCTGAAATACACATAGTATTCTCCATAACAAAGGCCTGCCCTGCATGGGAAACTACCTTATCCGAACCACTCCTGACCCCATCAAGGAGCCATTTGTCAATGCTAGTCCCCTCTAACCTTCCTATTTCACCTGAAGGAAGAAAAATAAAGGCTAAGAAGTACTTCTAAAGATCACAGCCCAGGGATCACACCTTGCCACCACATCAACATAATAGCAGTGAATTACAACTGAGAGAGCTAAGAGACATAGACCATGTAAGAAGGAGTTCATAGTGTTAACAGCCTGAACAGAAGTGACTCCATTTTGTTAAACCTTTGAATTTAAAAACTTGTTCTCTCCTGTAACCAAAACCACATACTCTGCAGGCTAATTGCCAGAACACAATGACTCTTGTTCTCACAGTGTACACAAATAATTAGAGAAAAATTATTAACCCAGATGGCCACTCTTTAATACCTTACTAAAATGATCTTATTTGAGAATAGCAGGAACTGAGCCCATGGAGAATGATGTACGACCTGGTCAACTCCCACCCGGGAAGTTCTTTGATGATTATCTGAACACTCAAGCATGTCTGTGTGTCCCTATTTGGTCACCATGAATCAACTTTCCACCACACACTCCTATGAAACTCTTTGGCAAACCTGGGAAAGGTAGAGATGGTCTTTGAGACCTAAGTCCACCATTTTCCCAAGCTTCTGCCTTCCGGATTAAAGGCTACCTTTCCTTACACAAACACTTGTCTCTCAATTATTGGCTACTGAGCAGCAAGCAAACAGATTTTGGGGACTTTTGGGGTCTCAGTAACAATAGGGAAACCCAAAGATAGCAAAGGAGGCAAAAACAAGTTTGGCGACTGCAGTGCAACATTGCACAATCTGCGCAGCCTAGGCCCCTCAGCTACTTTCAAGAGAGGCTGTGGCAGCTCGGAAGCGCTGGTTGCTTGTGGCTAGCTGACCCTATGACTGTGATCTTAGGGATTTCCCAGTGGCCACTGAAGGATTTTTTTGTCCTCCAAGGACACTCATACTCCCAGGCGAAGCACATGGTGCTTTTTTCACTTTCAGTTGGTGAAGGAAATGGAGCCATTTGGATGTGCTGATGAGCCTTTTTGACCTGTAAGTTGCAGCAGCATGCATGCCAAGAGTACCCTACCCTGCCATCTGAACCCTTTTCGGGTTGTTTGCACCTGCAGTACCGAACTAGCTGGGAAGGATGGGACTCAAGGACTGTAATCTGGTTCCCCAGAACAGGGAGTTTGTTTGCTACGCACCTGTCTCTGTCACTCTGGCTACTCATTCTAACTTTGTCTTGACCTATTGGGAGAAGAAAACTCAGGGTTTTTCTACCTGTCCTTTAACAGTTACATGGCTGTTGTGCTGGACTAACACTGATACAGTTTGTCCTCCTGAGTTGGCAGGTACACCTTGGGAGAGTTTTGCTGTTTTAGTTAAGTGCCAGCGGACTGCCAGTCAGATCCCTGTTCTTTTCAATTCAGGAGTAAAGGGATCTACAGGCTCTCAGTCACTGACAGAGTCATTAAGGCTTCTTTCTTTCTTTGAGGCAAACCAATAGAATGACCCTTGTGTGGACGTGGGTCCTGGTCACAATATTTTCAACCTAGATTTCAACTCCTCAGGGCACTCACTTGGCTCTTGAATCTTGAATTGCACTGGTTACAACAGTGTGGGCCAGCTCTAAATACTTCAACATCTCTTTTAGGAGCTCTGTTTATTGAGGGAAGTGTTATTCTGGGGTGCAGAGAGATGACCCAGCTTAGGTGGGATTCACGTTTTCAGAAGAACCAATAATTGGCACTTGGGAAATATCCAAGCCCAGGAAACATTACACCAGTGTTGGTACACTCAGGGTCTGGCTATTGCTGATCCCTTTGGGAAGGGACCATGTTGGGAAAATAGAATAATTTAATAAGGCCCCCTCGCCTTGGGTCCGGTTGGGGGTGGTGCAGCACATTCTTTGTATATAATTTGTCTGTGGGTGGAGTTAGTGCACCTGCGTGGTGCTGCCAAGTTGGCTGGTGTGGACTGCCTCAGGCATCCACCTGTGTAGCCATGCTTTCCAACCTACGGCTTCCAAGGACCTGTTTGCCAGTTACCTATCTCATAGACCTGCTTGTGAGGGTCTGGTGACCCAGCCTGGTGTGTGAAGGGTTTGTGATCCATTCTGGAGAACAGGCTTGAGCAGTCTGTGAGCTCCAGACCCAGCCCTAGCGTGACAATTGGCACTTTGAGCAGGATTATGGGCAAGTAAAAGAGCTCGACAGACCCCAAACCCCCTCACTCTGTGGGTAATATTTCAGACCACCAAGATAGATATTTATATCTGGGTAAAATCTTGTAAAGTGTGTGTGTCCACACTAACCATTGCAACTCTCTAGTGGAAAGTTAGAAACAAATTCTTGATCCTCATTCATGGGTTTGGCACCACCACTGCCTCAAAAGATACAAGCAGGGCACCTTCAATCCCAGCTAGAAATAAAGAATTTCAGCTGAATGGTCCAGTTATAGTCATAATCCCATAACAAAATAAAAAATGATTCTTTTATTATAATATTCCTTGGTCCATGTATATTTTGGACTTGGAAGAGTGCTGGCTTCTAAATGGTACCCTTAATTACTATACTATCCTCCAATTAAAGTTGTTTTGTCATAGGTCAAGGAAATGAGGTGAAATTCCTTTTGTACAAGCTTTTATGTTGTTATATAATAAATCCTCCTGAAAGAGAGGCTCATGGCTTATGTTACAGAGAAAGAGAAAGAAAGAGATATTGAGCCCCTCCCAGATAGCCATTGTCCAGAAGAGAAGGAAGATGAGGAGCGCAAATTGCTAGCAACATTAAATGCTCCAAATCCACAGGTAATCAGAATGCTGCACAAGCTCCAGGGCATCTGTCCACAGCAGCTTCATCTTCACCACCTCCTCCGCCAGACTTTCCAGATAATTTGGAATCTGCTGGGGCTACTGCCCCACCCCAGTATGACTCAGTCAATGGAATGGTCTCCCACCTAAAACCTGACAGAACATCCCTTTCACTCCAGGTGTTCCCCTTTACTGGGCAGAATAATTTCCATTTAGATAATACCCAGCTAGAGGTGTTAATACAAAAATAAATAAATAAATAAAAAAGAAGGACAATCCAAGAGACAGATGATAAAATAGGATAAAATCTCTGATGAAAAAATAAGGAAGTCCAGGGGCTCCCCTGAACTTATCAGAGCCTATATTTTCCTACAGGAACCCCAGGTGCAGTTGACAGTGGGGAACCAAATGATTGCTCAATATTAAATACCCAAATGACTAAAAGTACACAATGAATGGTCCCCATGGCCAGAGCCATGGGAAAGATGCAAGAAAATCTTTTCTCCAACATCTAGAATGCCAACTAGGGGATACGAAACTGAGGCATAGCTTCCGCTACATGCCAGAATGCCCAATCCCCCTGTTGGGTTGAGATTTTGTATTCAAATTAAATGTCCAAGTAACATTTTCTCCTGAAAAACAGCAACTCCATGTCCAGGTACCCCCAGAGCAAGCCCTACAATTGCAGATGCTACTCACCCACCTGGAAGAATAAAAGGAAGAACTCATACCACCAGAGATCTATGAAAGAGTGAGTAAGCTTGTTTGGGCAGATGGGATATCTGGCCATGCCAAAAATGTGAAACCAGTAGCCATTGAATTGAAGGAGGGGACACATGTTCCACATAAGAGACAAAACACACTAAAAGGGAGGCCTTAAAAGACATCCAAACCAGTTTTACTAACCTCCAACAAGGACATAAAACACCCATCAGAAATACTGGAATTGTTAAAAGCAGTCCTGCTGCCAGTTATAATTGCCATAATGCACTGCCCCGGCCATCAGAGAGATGATTTCCAAACAACTAAGGGAAACCAAACAGCCAACAGAACAGAAAACAGGCAGCTAAAGGGATGCAGTTACTAGGGGCTCTGACACCTCATGTGGACTTATCAGACTTTAAGCCCCATTACACAGATCAAGATGAGGAACGCCCTTAGGAATGGGGCTTTACAAGTACAAACTCAAACTCTTTATAGAAAATTAATACCCATGGAACGATATTACTCCCTGAAGCCCTAGTATACCCAGTTATGAAACACTTACATAAAGAGACTCATTATGGCCATGATGCATTGTCGGATTTAGTCAAGTCTTACTTAAAAGGACCCCATCTCAGAGTACTATACAAGGAATTACTTGAGGATGCCACCTATATGCTAGAAATAATCCTAAGACTGACAAGCCCCCACCTAGTAAGGGATATGCAATGCAAAGGGATATGCCCCTTTGAGGATTGGCAAATAGACTTCACTCAAATGCCCAAAACTACAGGGAATTTTAAATTTCTGTTGGTGTTTGTGGACACTTTCTCTAGATGGGCAGAAGCCTATCCTGCCTGAACTGAAAAGGCCACAGATGTAGCCAGGTTTTTGTTAAAAGAAATAATTCACTGATTTGGCTTACACAGCATAATACGAAGCGGTAATGGACCTGCATTTATTTAAAAAATAATACAGGAGGTGAGTGAAGCTCTACAAATTAAATAGAGATTACATTCATCATGGAGACCTCAGTCCACAGGAAAAACCAAAAAGATAAATCATACTTTAAAAGGACTGTAGACAAAATTTGCCAGGAAACTCATCTGAAATGGGATAAAGCATTACCCATTGCCTTGCTTTGTATTAGGGTGACACCCAGAGTGGACTCAAATTGAGATCTTTTTTTTTTTTTTTTTTTCCCTTTTTTTGTCTTTTTTACTGACCGGCAACGGGATCGCAACCCTCGGTGTTGCGCCCGCACCACACTCAACCAGTGAGCAGGAACCGGTCTCCACATGGGATCCGAACCCTCGGAGGGAGCGCCGCCGCGCTCCCAAGCAGTGCACTCTCCAGTGCGCCACCGGGCCGGCCCAAATTGAGACCTTTTTAAACTGTATATGGGGGACCCTTCCAAACCTTCACATTTGCAACTCCCTCTCTTGACACAGAATAAGCATCTGAGAGCTTATGTAACACAGTTATGTCAAACTCTAACTATTATACATCACTCTGCCTTTCCCAGCAGATGAACCTCTGCACCCCTTCACCCCAGAAGAAAGAATGCTGCTAAAGACATGGTGAGATCAGGACCCAGACCAGCTGACTGAAAAGTGGATAGGTCCTTATGACGTCTTGCTAACCACCCATAACTCCTTAAAGCTTGCCAATGTTAAGCCTTGGATTCATCACACGTGAGTAAAAAAGGCACCACTGGACGAAGAAACTAAGCCTGATCCATGGATTTGTGAGCTGTTAGAGGACCTCAAACTTCTATTTTAAAAAGGAAAGTAATTAACAGTATGGGTTTCAATAACACCTGTTTTCTATTGCTACTCTAATGTGTACCTTTGCTGTACCAAACTAATGATTCCAACTTGTTTTTACAATGGGCTCAACACTATGCTGACAGGCAGCAGGTAGATTTTTGCTGGATATATGGGCTACTTCCTCTTTCCAGCACTTTGGACCTACCTTGTTTTTTATCTAACTCCCATCACTGGGCACTTAAACCATACTGTCCCCTTATTCTGGGAATAAAGAAGCCATACTTAAGACCACTGGCCCAATAGTTCCCCCAAATTAGGCTGGATTAGCCCAAGTCTCTGTAAACACTATAATTCTAAAAGCCACAGACTGGTGGCTAGCCCCTAATGGAACTAATTGGTTGTGCAGATCTAACATGTGGCTGTGGCTGTCATACAGATGATTGAGAAGATGCACTCTAGAATTTCTTGGATACGAGGGCACCACACTAAAACTATCCCTAAGCATGCAAATTATCCCCACCTCAGGCACCGCTGGACTCGGTTGGTATTTCACTGGTATGACCACTTACACTCTCTTTTAGTGACCAAAATGGGATAGAAAATGTTATCTGACATATTGAGGCCCTAACTAAATATACCACCTGTGCAGTTAATGACACTATACATGAGATAAGTTTAACTCACAAATGGGCCTGATGAGAAAAGCTGTTTTACAAAATAGAATGGCTTTGGATGTGCTAACTGCAGCTTAACGTGGAACTTGTGCTATAATTAAACCTGAGTGCTGTGTAAATTTTCCAGATAACTCAGGTAACATTTTACATGCTTCAAAAGATATACAATCACAGGTTGTTTCTATGTCTGATCCTACTTTATCTCCAACTGATTGGCTCTCACCTGGTTTGGAGAAAAAAGACTGTCTTGATAAAAATGGTACAAATAATTTTAATAATTATAGTTTTTAGGAATTTTACTGTGCTGTACCATATACTGTTGTTACAATCTTTACACGGGAATGAAGGAATGTTCAACTCAAAGTATGTTCACTCCCTGATCTAAAATTGTGATACAGAGTTCTGTTTCCCAAAAGGGGGCCAAAAAAGATTTTTAAAAATGTCAAGTGTTTCATTCCAAACCTGCTTATCATTCCCATTCACCAAGAAGCATTCAGAACCAACCTGATGCCCCTTATTCCATAGAAATGGAATGAACATATGACAGTGCTAAGTTTGTAACAGCCTGAACAGAAGTGACTCCATTTTGTTAAACCTTTGAATTTAAAAACTTGTTCTCTCCTGTAACCAAAACCACATACCCTGCAGGCTAATTGCCAGAACACAGTGATTCTTGCTCTCACATTGTACACAAATAATTAGAGAAAAATTATTAACCCAGATGGCCACTCTTTAATACCTTACTAAAATGATCTTATTTGAGAATAGCAGGAACTGAACCCATGGAGAATGAAGTACGACGCTGGTCAGCTCCCACCGGGAAGTTCTTTGATGATTATCTGAAACACTCACGCATGGTCCCTGTTAGGTCACCATGAATCAACTTTCCACCACAGACCCCTATAAACTGTTTGGCAAACCTGGGAGAGGCGGAGATGGTCATTGAGACATAAATCCAACCATTTTCCCAGGCTGCTGACTTCCTGATTAAAGGCTACTTTTCCTTACACCAACACTTGTCTCTCAATTACTAGCTATTGAGCAGCAAGCAAACAGACCTCTGGACCCTTAGTGTCCCGGTAACAATAGGGAAACCCAAAGATAGCAAAGGATACAAAAACAAGGACACTAGAGGTAACAAGCATTTGGCACCTACAGCTGCAGCAAACATTAAACACAGCTCAGCTCCTAGCCAGATTAACAAAACCTCAAACTAAAAGCCTAATTACCACAGTTCCTGTTACCTAATACATCATGCTTGACTTTCAACCAAAAATTGCAAGGCATGCTGAAAAGGCAAAAGAAAAAAAAATGCCCAACAACAACAAAAAAGAATCACACACACACAGAGTCTGAGGAGATAAGGCAAGCATAGGAAAGAGACTTAAATACGACTCTGATTTTGGAATTATCAGGTAGGGAATTTAAAATAACTATAATTAATGTTAAGGGCTCTAATGGAAAAAGTGAACAACATGCAAGAACAAATGGGTAATGCAAGCAGAGAGCAGAAATATCCATGAAAGAATCAACAAGAAATGATAGAAACAAAAAACATACACTGTAACAGAAATGAAGACTTTGATGGGCTCATCAGTAGACTGGACATGGCTGAGGAAAGAATCAGAGGAAAACATCAGTGAGCTTGAAGATAATGTTAATAGAAACTTCCCAAACTAAAATGCAAAAATTAAAAATAATTTAAAATATAAACACAATATCCAAGAACAGTGGGACAATTACAGGGAACTTTTAGAACCATGTAATTATTCTGTATGATACTGTAATGGTGGATACAATACATTATGCATTTGTCAAAACCCACAGAACTGTGCAATATAGAGTGAACCTCAATGTAAAATATAGACTTTAGTTAATAATAATGTATAAATTGTAATAAATGTACCACATTAATGCAAGATGTTAATAGCGGAAATTGTGAGGGGGAGTGTTAAGGTAGTATAAGGAAACTGTACTAGCTGCTCAATTGTTCTTTAAATCTAAAATGATTCTAAAAAATAAAATCTATTAATTAAATTATTTTTTAGTATCTAGTTTAAAAGAGAGGTTAAGATGAGGTGAAATTGTCCAGAGAAAGTGTCATGAAAGAAGTGAGACTTTAGCCAGGTCCTGAAGGGTATATAGGATTTCTAGAGTTGGAAAGGACAGAAGGCATTTCAGCTGGGATTGAGGCATGAAAAAGTCTCAGAGGGCTCAAATTGCCAAGGAGCAGGAAATAACGCAGAATAAATCAATGCAAAAATAACAAGCAGCAATTTAATGGAAGCTAGGGGCCAAGGTAGGGCTAGAAGCACTGAAGCATCATTCCAGTATTAGATATATATAGGCATGGAAGCAGGCTTGACCTTGGCCGGGTCCTTATACGTATTCATTCATTCAATAAATATTTAGTGAACATTTACTATGTTTCAGACACCGTGGTAGGCCCTGGGGACAAGCAGCGAATAAAAAAAAGAAAGTCACTATTCTCACTGAGCTTACCTTTTAGTGAGGGGAGACAGATACAACCTGCCTCGTATTTTTAAGAAACAGCAAAGAAATTATCGTGGCTGGAATGGAGTGAAGGGGGAAGTAGAAAGTGAAATAGAGGGGAATAACAAGAGCCAGAGTGTGTAGGGCACTGAAGCAGGAATAGATAATGACTCTGGCTTTTACTCAGAGCTTTAGGAAGCCATTGGAGGTTTTTGAGTGGCAGAATAACTTCATTGACACCTGAACAGGGCCATTTGTAAAGCTAGTGCTTACAGACCCCTCGAGTCTGTTGCACAGATTGGGTTACAACCCCTCCACATGAAGGTCAGTGAGCTAAGTAATAGGAAAAAAAAAAAAAAAAAGGTTCTGGGAGCCGGGGGTATACAGAAACGAAGGGGTTTTATTCAGACCTAGGAGCAACTGTCCGAGCGGTTTCCCTGAGAGGTCTGAGAAGCACTGTGGATCAGAGCTGTCAGTCTTTTATACTTAAGTCCACCACCCTGGACACCTGGGTGCCCATACACAATTTACATTAAGTAGTAACAAGGAACACCTGAAGATATTTACAGCAAATGCTTGGCAAGATTCTGCACATCTGAGGGGCCCTGACATTTTCCTATTTTTCCCAACAGCCATTCTATCTCTGTGTTGAGAATTGACAGAGAGGACAAGAGTAACTGCAGGGAGATTGGTGAAGATGTTGTTGCCATAATCTAGGTAAGAGAGAATGGAGGCTTGGACTATGGTTTTCGCAGTGCAAGTGGTGAGAAATAGATTCTGGAGCCTGAAAGGATTTGCTGATGGATTAGATGCGTGAGAGAAAGGGAGGGTCAAATGACTCAGTTTTAGACCTGAGCGACTAAGTCGAGAGAAGAATATGGGCAGAGCAGGCTCATGAGCAGGGCGGAGTTCAGTATCTGAATTCAGCTCAGCTATCTTGAAAGAGGGAATTTCAAAACTAGAGATCAGAGTGAGGCTGAGACGCAGAGCTTCTGAGCAAGACTAAGTCACCTTATGTGCAGGTAATGAAGTTAAGAATTCATTCATTGAACACATCTTGAAATCAACAACTTTTAATGTGCCAGGGGTACCACAGAGATAAATAAGACATCTTCCCTGCCTGGAAGGAACTAATGGTCCAATAAGGCAAACAGAAATATAAATAAATAATTTTTGTACATTAAGAATCATAGTAGAGGTATTCAATATTTATTGAGTCCCTGCTATATGCCAAGCACTGTGATGAGGAAGCAGAAGATATGCACAAAATTCTATAAGAGCACTAAAGAAATTCTTACAAAGGTTTGTAAAGACATTCACAAGGCTTTTCACCACAGTAGGACATTAGGAAGTTGGCAGTAACTTAGATGCCCCATCACTAGGAATATGTATCAGTAAAATCTATGGAATCCTCAGAGGCAGTTAGAAGCAAGAAACTAGGTGTACACACAATAACGTGGATATAGCTGAAAGACAGTGTTGCGTGAAAGCAGCGGGAAACAGATTTACAGTCCAATACCAACTCTAGATGCAAAGGGCATACACAACATACTACCTATCTTAAATTATCAAGGATTTATATCAAACGTATTGTGGTTTGTGTCTAAAGAAGAATGAGGGCGGGGATTGAGAAAGAGGAAGAAAAATAATAAACAGTAAACAATATAAAATAATATAAACAAGAGAGGGGCTTTGTAGAGACTGATGATGACAATGTGCTGAGAATTGAGGAGCAAAGTTAACTCCCTGCACCTGAGGTAAAACAACTAGCTGATAGAGATCAAGCTGATAACTTTAAGGGGAAAGATATTTATGAGGTCCCAAAAGTACGTGCAGAGACATGAAGGCATGAAAGTGCATCATAGGTTCAGGCAACAGCGCCAGATTGAATGTGGCTTGTAATAAAGACAGTTGTGAAGAGACAGCCTGTTCGAAAGCCCTCGGTAAATTGAACATCTTACACATGGAAGGAACAGTCATTCTGATCAATATGTCCCCTTTTACTACATCGAAGTTAAAGATATGCTGTGCTCCCATGTAGCCTACAGTAAGATTCTCTTTCAGCGCTGTTGGGGTCTCCGCATCTTGTGACTATTCCAAAGACCCTAGTCTAATAGGTCATTCCTGTTTTCTATGGCCTCAAGGAATGTGGCCCTTGATCCACTCCTTTAAAGCTGAAATTCCATTAGCAACAATGTTGCTGCTATGACTGGGAATGGAGGTGGGGAATTGCAGGCCCACCAAGGTCTCTCATTCTGGGCCACTTGGCTGGGGCGGTGTACCCCGGCTCTGCCAACTCAGTGCTGCAGTTAACTCTGACCTGTCACATTCCAGCTGGAATCATTTCCCCTTCTCAGGCTACCCCTCCCCCACCCCAGATTGGGTCCTGTCCCACTATGATAGGTGTACCTATTCTTCGTAGCCCTTATCACAGTTCGCAGTTGCAACTCACATTTTTTTTTCATGGTAATTTGATTTATGTCCATCTACTCTAGGTCCCAAGTTCAGTGCTGGCAGTCTCGCTTTTTTTTTTTTTTTTTTTTTGGCGGCTGGCCAGTACGGGGATCCGAACCCTTGACCTTGACCTTGGTATTGTAACACCGCGCTCCAACCAACTGAACTAACCTACCAGCTGTCTTTTCTTTTTTTACTCATCAGTGCACTTCGTACAATGCCTAACATGTGGTAGGCGCTCGGTAAACTCAGTTGTATACAAGCTTCCCAGACAAATGGAACATGGGTCAAGATGGATACAAGCAGGGTGCAGAGGCGGGAATAAGAGTTAGGGTTTGTTCTACTGTAGAGGGTAAATGCGGGGAGCTGCAAGGAAAAGGTGCACCGGCCTCTGTAGACAGGTCGCGTGACTGCTACACACATGCCCACCCCACCCTCTGGTACAAGGTGGGCATACAGTAGGGGCGGAAATGAACTTTAAAGAAAATGACAAGTGCGTAACACATACTTCTTTAAATGTATGCCAAGTAGAAGTACGAAAATAAAATGAAGAAAGGGGAGTATGTGGGTTCGTGCTGAGTCTGAGGAAGGCCTATCCTTTCCAGAAGTCCTTACACATTGCATAGCCCCCAAGGGCACAGGATGTATCCACAGGACAGCCGAAAATCTCTAAGGATCACACAAGCCTGGGTCATCGTGGTTGCCACTGTTCCAAGACTTATCCAATCTAATTCTTCACCTTTATTCTTGTCCCCATTCCACCTCCAGTTCAATCAGGCTTAGCGCTACTTTGACAAAAAACCAAATCAAATATCCCCCTCCAATCCTAGCCGGGCCGAGCTCGAATAACTGGACACAGTTGGTTGCTAAGGGAGGCTCTTTCCCACGCTTCCGCTTGCCTCTCTACAGAAACGGTTGCTCCGGCCCTCGTCAGACGACGCGAGGCGGCGGGACCGGTCGCTGCCCTTCCCGCCTTCCAGGTCTCCACCGAGCCAGAGCACGCCCAGCCCGGGGGACTAACGTTAGACCGGCTCCCCAGCTGGTTCCCAGCATTGCGCATGCGTGCGCTCCTCGGCCCGCTAGGAGGAAGAGGGCGGGGCCGAGGGGGCCGAAGGCGGCGGCAGCTGGGTATCGAGCGCCCGCAGCCCACCTCTCGGGGGCGGGCTCCCGGCCGCAAGCAGGGCCGACGAGAAGATGGAGGAGCTAGTGGTGGAAGTCCGGGGCTCCAATGGCGCTTTCTACAAGGTACTTCGCTCTATGGCAGGCTCCATCTTCGCCCTCCCTTCCCTCCCTTTTCTTCTCGGCGTCGGCGGGAGGCAGGCCTGGGGCCCTCTTCCCAAGAGCCGCGCCCGGGGACCCGGGCACGCTCGGCGGGATGTTGTTTGGGAGGGAAGGACTGGACTTGGGGCCTGTAGGAAGACCCTGGAACCCCGCTCCGTTTCCGACGAGAGGCCCCGGCGCCTATTGGAATGAGAAACAAGCGAGAAGAGGGTGCCCTTTCGGGGCCAAGCCCCTCCAGGGAGAGTTGGGGATGGGCGAGGGCCCGGTGACAGGTAAGAGATCCCGGCGGGAAGGGCCGGAATCGGCGCTAAGTGAGGGCGACGGCTTATTCCTCCTTTGCTAAATATCCTCTCCCAGTGGGATCCAGCCTGACGTGTGGGTAGTTGTGGAGGAGCGGGGGGCGCTTCAGGCGGGCCGCCTCCTGCCTCACCGAGAGGGTCAGGTCTCCTTTGGCTCTCTTTCCCAGTCCAGCATCGGGACTAAGGAGAGCTCCACTGTTCTGGGCGAGGGGTGTGGAGAAAGAGTAGTAAGAAGCAATAGTCAGCACCAAATCACAATGGCAACTGATTCCGAGTGGCCTCTTTTTGTGGACACAGAGGAGATTTTAGACCCAAAAGTTTCAGGAAGACCCTGACATAACCAAGCAATGCATTCAAGAAGTTGATCATCGTGAATATTCGCGGGCCTCTCCCTTTTAATAAAAGGGGGTAAATTCAGGAATATAGATGCTTGGGCGTCTAAAAACATAAGCAACTCTGCTGCTTAAAAATTTGTGTGTGTGTGTAAGTCTCCAAAGACCTGAATATGTGTCACGAAACTTCAGGAAATTAGCAGAGTATATTACTGCTAGGGGTTTTAAAAACTGAGTGGAAGTATTTGTTTTGTGCTCTGTAGGACTTGACCATATTCTCTTTGAATTCGTAGTGTTGCAGTGGATTGTATTGTTGAGGTTTTAAACAGGCATTCATGGATTTAATGTGTTTCTAAGTTACACCATTGCAGATCAAGTAATTACATTTTTAAAAGGAAGACTAAAAAATACTTTGTAGCTGTAGCGGTAGTACATTTGTTGGCATTTGTTAGATCTAGAAATCTGCAAATTCTGGTTTCCTGTTGAATGTCTTTAACTTCTATAAGTAATATCCCACCTTATTACAGTTTTTTGGCAATAGAATGTGCACGTGGAAGTGTGGAAAATAGCCATTACCATTGTCCAACACAATTCTTAAATTTATTATAGGATAACTTGAACGTTTCAAATCGGACACGTTTGGCTATAGGAAAATAAACAATTGATTTATTTGACATATTATGTGTTTACCAATTTTATAGAGACATTTGGAGATAAATATATTTCATAAATGAGTAAAGTGTGTAAACCGTTCCATACTTTTAGCAAAAAGGTGAAACCTTTTGATGTAAAAGGAGGGAAAAAAAAAATAACCCAGCATTTATGTTCTTAACAGTCTCATCAATATAGAATTATTTTAGTTGACTGTGCGGTCAAAATTTTAGTTGCACTTATTTCAATGATTCATAATTCCTACTCGTTAGTTTGTGTAGAATCATTCTGGGTCCTAGATTAGTTGTTTTGGTCACTAGATTTGTGGCCCTAGCTATGATATATATGTGAGTAGGGGCTAATGGTTAAACAGTATTCAAATTGATCTGTGAAAACAGCTTAGATTGGACACCACTCTTACTGTCTTTTAGTGAAGTTTGCTAGCCCTAGAGGGCAAGTGGCACATCCTTGTCTTGAAGGATTTATTGTTCTCTTCCAGCAACCTATGATTTGCTCCAGTGACTTTGCTTACAAACTGACTGTAATACAAGAAATGCCCTCTACCTTTGCTGTCAATCCCCCCCTCCCTTTTTAAACAAAGTTGCTTAATTTGAAGGTTTATAAAAAAGAATGGGTTGTCCCTTAGTTCCCTGATAGGAACTGTAGTACTTAAACAAATGTATGTGGAGAAATTGCCATTATGTTTATTTTAGGTTGTTTTTTAAGAAAACCTCAAATAGTCTGTATTGATGGAAAATGTTTCTATAATGAAAGAGGTTTAAAATTTTATATGACTTACAATGTTGCTGTGAGTTATAAAAGTAAAGCAAAAGTAAACTAAGTTGCTTGTCTGGTGGGATGGACAGGAAATGTTGGCAATAAAGACCAGTGAGAAAAGAACTACTATGGAGAAGTGTTACATTTATGAGAAAAAAAACCGGGGGGGGGGGGCGGGGGACTTCATGAAATTTATAGAAAAGCCTTAAAAATTAACCAAATCAAATGACTTCAGTATAATTGAATTCAGACTTTGATTTGCCTAACAGAGCCACTGTATTCCAAAGAACAGTTCTCCATCTTCTGAGCACAATGTCCAAGTTTGCAATATAAACTGGATAGAGTATTTGCTGGGGACTGTTTAATTCTTTCTCTAAAAAATAAACTCAGAATTCAGAATGAACAGAATCATGAAACCTATACTCTACGTTTGTAATCGCTGTCTTCTGTTTTTTTTTACCCCCTCTGGTGCTTATATTTAAATGCTTAAAAGTTAGATTTAGTAATCACCAGATTCCTGACTTTTATGCGTAGGTATTTCTTTGACTTAGAAAAAGTTGTCACATGTACCACTTACAGAGACCTACAGCTACATTTAAGACATGAAGACACTTTGACTGAGACCTTATAAAATCTTTAGAAAGCATTTCCTAAATGAATAATGTTGAAACCAAGTCTTTATTCTAGGGGAATGTGCCCCAAATAATGTAATTTTCTTTGGACTAGGACTTTTGATGTGTTGAGAATGGTAATGAATTTAAATCCATTTTAGATGTGAAATGCATGTCATTCCAATATGAATGCACTAATATATCCTAAGATTCCTAGGTTTTGTTTACTAGTATGAAAAATACTAAAAATGCATAAATCATATGTTGGAGACATACAAAACCTTTTTTGTTTTCTGAAAATGTAGTGGCTGATATCTGATTCATTATTTTAATATGGTGTAATTATGCTAGATTATAACTTTATAGTGAGATTATACTTTAATATATTTTACATGTTTAAATTTGGTATCTGAGTACAGACTTTCATTTGGTGAATATTATGGTAGCTAGCAGCTAAACATCATGAAATATTCAATCCAGGAAATTTTTTTAATGAAGACATTAGTGGCCTAACATTCATTTTAGTTGCATAGCCTGCTAGAGATCACAGTTTTACTACAAATAAACTTCCATAAGGTTTATAAATTTATAAGTTTATAAGTAAACTTAGATTCATGTTTTCTCTGAACTCTCTCGAGCTAGTGTTGAATAGAGATGTTACTCTGTACTTCAAGGAAGTGAGTTATTCAGATCAATCACATTTTTTTTTCTTCCCAGAGTCTAAATACCCTTTAGTGTCTTTGTTGATTCATCATTTTTCTCCTTCTGAACTCTGCATTTTACAACTCCATACTCAAGTATTCTGATAACCTCCAAATTATTAATTAAATGCAAAAATTCAGTGGTATAGTATTTGGGTTTCTGATTTCTGCCCACTGTGGAAATGTGCTTCCTGAAATGATTGGGATCATGATTATAATAACACAGAGAAGTTAGGTTAGTGACTTGCTATTAAGTGTCAAATTTGGGATTTGAAATCAGGCATCTAACTTCCTAAAATAATGAAATTTAGCTTGAAGAAATTAATTGGATTTGACTTCTTGCCCATTTTTCAATTTTATTGTGATCTCTGATTGTATTTGTTACTGTAACACTGCCTTAGCATCCTATAACTACTCTTTCAAATTTATATTACCATTTTTTTACTGTTGATAGAAAGATGTCATGAAGTATTCCGCTTATGTATCAGCTTCCTTTTTTATTAACTCTTGCATCTTGACATATTACACTGTAATTCTTCATATGAATTTCTTTGTAGGAATGGGAGCTCATAAAAACTGAAGTATTCAAAAGTTAGAGTACATACAAGCAAGGAGAAATTAATGACTCATTTAGTACTTTTTTTTTTGTACTTGTATTGTCTTTTGGTTAGGGTGAACGAGAAAGAAGTGTTTTTATCTCAGAATTTGTGGTAAATGCCCATATGAAGTCAAATATTCCTGGACATGTGGTGTGGTTGGAAGGACTGTTGATGAGTTTTATTGTATTTTTCCCTTTCTATTTGTTCATTCCCTTACATACAACAGGGGACAAAGTGATAACTCCCTTTATATATGAAGCCTTGGGTTTGAATTGTATTTTATGTCCCTAACGTCTTCCTACCTCCTTCAAGTTTTCTTTAGGAGGGATATTTTACAATATTGTAAGTTTGCTCCAAGGAGATTCATCATATGTAGAACGTTACATGTTCTGTCTTCAGTAAGTGATAGAAGCCAATTGATGATGTAGTAGTTGTGTTCCGTGGTAGTGAGGGGCTTACATTAAAACTTCTATGCACAGTAACCTCTCTCGTGACCAATGGCTCCTATTTGTAAGATAGTTTGCCAAACCAAGGGGTGTAAGGTGTAGTAGGGGAGTAAGTTTACCCCAGTAGGAATGGTCTGTCTTCACTTCATCAATCTTGGTAAAGTAATGTTTGAATTGGATTGCTCTAGTCATTACATACTTTGGTAAGTATGATTTTGTGATTTCCTCTTTGGTCCAGTTGCCAGTAAATTGGGGGTCCCATATTTTTTTTTATTTCCTGATTATTCCCCCTGACAGAGAACCTGTATCTGTTTTTTGTTTGTTTGTTTGTTTTTTGGGGGGGATTTGTTTTGTTTTGTGGTGGCTGGTGGGTGCAGGGATCCGAAACCTTGACCTTGATGTTACAAGGCCATACTCTAACCAACTGTGCTAACTGGTCCACCCTTGTTTTTAACTGTACTTTATCACCTTTCTCAAACCCTAACTATTTTTGTCACTTTTTTTTCTTCCCAGCGTCTAAACAACCTTTTAGTATTTTAATATATTTGTGGAAACATCCTTTTCTTTTTCCATATCTCAATTTTTAAAGTTTTTATTAAGTCTGCTTTTGTTGGGGTGTAACTTTCCCAAATGCAAGATAATTTATGGTCCTGCGTCTTTTATGAAATATGCACCTCTCTACTTTATCTCTTATTTATTTAGTGCCACTTATGTGTGTAATTTCATTAGTCATAACAGCCTTAGGAGGCTGGTCCAGTTTCTTATTTGCAGATGAGAAATCTAAGGTCCAGAGAACATTTCTTGGAGAGTCACACAGCTAGTATGTGGTAGAGCCAACATTTTGAACCTAGGTCTGATTGACAACAAAACTCTGAACCGACTGAGTTTACTGACTCCCATAAGGGCCTTAGCTCTCATCCAATACAGTGTAGCTCCCTTTGTGCATTTATTCAGACTCATTCAATATGACTGCGTTGGAAACCTCTTAGGAATCTCCTTAAATGAACTCCACAAACATCAACTTTGATAGGTAGGGATCACAGCAAAATGTAGTTTTCCAAGTTGGTGGTGAGTGAGTTGGTAGTGCTCTAGGGGTGGCCAGAGAATGAGGGTATGAATGCGTGTATGTGGGGGTGGTAAGGGAAGGGGAAAGACAAGGGAAGGGTTATCGGAGAAAGAATGCTGAAAAGCAAGATGATCAAACTGTTGTTGGAGTGATGGTTTAGTAAAAGGCCTTAGAACTCACAGGAAGTACTTGTACTTGGAGTGAGTGCAGGCCAGAGGCAAACTATGAGTTTCTTTTATTTCATTTATTAAAGCAGCAATCAGCAGGCATTACATGCTTTCTGTTTTTACTTAATATGCAAACAATGACTACAAAATGATTTTGAAACAATCATGCAAATATCCTTATAAAGATAAGCTTCATTAACATGAAGGCAGTGGCCCCCATTTCTGACTCTACATCTGAAATTGCATTGAGTGCCTGCTGGAATTGTTTTTTTTTTTTTTTTTGAATAGTCACAACACTCAACACTTAACAGATTTTCTTCCTTCGAGGTAGAGATAATGTTTAATTTTTAGGAAATAGGCAAATGTGGTGAATAAATATGATCAAACTAAGAAATAACTTTTAGGCAAATAGAAAAAAATATATAGCAATGTAATACATTTTTACAGTGACTTTTAGAGCGCCTTTATGATGGGTCTAAAAACAGTCCCAAAAATTTGTGAATGTTTTAAATCAGTGCTGTCCATTATAGTAGCCACTAAGCCATATGTGGCTATTGAGCACTTGAAATGTGGTGAGTGAATGGGAGAATGATTTTAATTTCATTTAATTTTAATTAATTAACAGATAAATAGCCACATGTGACCAGAGACTATCATAGCGGATAGCACAGTTTTAGACAAGGGCAATACTATTAGAAAGACACTGTAACAAGGTTCTATTAGCTGACTAAAGGACTTAATGTTTTCAGAATATAATATACAGTAAGAAACTAATGTTAATTATTGCCGAGAATTGCAAACATCATAAAACTTCAGACAAGGATAAAGCAAGAAGCAATGGCCCTTCTTGGTAAATGAGGGATCACTCACCCCCTAATAGGAGTCTTGATTTTAGTTGGTGATCTAATACTATCCCCAAAAAGCATTTGTTAATTTGATATTAACCATTATATAAAGACAAGGGAGAAATGGGGACCAGGAGGGATTTTCCTTCATATTCTCTATAATTTTTACAACTTAGTTTGTAAAACTAAGAGCCTAAGAAGGACCAATTACTGCTACTTTAGCCCCAAATCAGGCCTCTTTGTTGCTAATGTAATGAGGCAAACAATCCCTTAGAGTACTGGAAGCATGCACCCTTATGAAATCTAGTATATTCTGAAACATCATGGTCAGTATTAAACTAGAATTTTCAAAACATGTTGTAGAAAATGTATTTTATAATATAGCTGAATAAAAGTAAGCGAGATCAAAATGATAGGAAGAAAATGTGAATTTTTTCCCTCTTTAAGCCAGCAAGTATAATGATATATATACCCACACTTAACTTAAAAGTAATAATTTAGGGCCGGCCTGGTGGCGCACTGGAGAGTGCGCCGCTTGGGAGCGTGGAGGCGCTCCCGCCGAGGGTTCGGATCCCATGTGGAGACCTGTTCCCGCTCACTGGCTGAGCGCGGTGCGGGCGCAACACTGAGGGTTGCAATCCCGTTGCCGGTCCCCGGTACGGGCGTGACACCGAGGGTTGCGATCCCGTTACCGGTCAGTAAAAAAGACAAAAAGGAGGAAAAAAAAAAAAAAAGTAATAATTTAGCCACCTCAGATATAGCAGAATACACGAATGCTGTTATTGGCCACCTCTATCTTACAGGGAAACTTTCTTTTAGCATTTTATTCATTTAAGCATTGTTGCAGAAGTTTGGTTCTCTTTAAGTTGCCTCCATATCAATGTTTTCCAGGGCCCTACTGCAGCTTCCATAGTTTTTCTTAGGAGCAGCTAATTAATGCTTAACTCATATGCTTAACTCAACTTTAACTTGATGTTTCGAGAAGTTTCATTTTCTAAAAGAATCCTTTTACATCAGATCAGGAGTTTGAAGACATATTTGTTTATCAAGACATTTGCGTTGAATCATTTGTCTATTTAAAACATTTATTGGGTATCCACTATGCCAGAAATTGTGCCAGTTACTGAGGATACAGGAGTTAAAGAATGGTCCTAATCGAAACTACTTATCTTCCCAATGTGTAATATGGATATTCAATGTCCAAAGTCATGAGGATTTACTACTATGTTTTCTTCTTAGAGTCTTATAGTTTTAGCTCTTACATTTAGATTTCTGATGCATTTTACTTGATTTTTGTATGTAGTATGAGTTAAAGGTTGAAATTTATTCTTTTGTATGTGGATATCCAGTTTTCCCAGCACCATTTGTTGAAAACATTTCTTTCCCCATTTAATCGTCTTGGTCTCTTTGATAGATGATTTATTTCTGTCATAACCCAAGCTATTTCTCATTGTGTAAGCTTTGTGCCTGCTGTCCCTTAGGCCTGGTGGAATGCCTCTTTATCCTCTACTCCCTTTTGTTTGGCTAATTCTTTCTCCTTTAAGCTTCAGTAGGAACCTCACCTTCTTCAGTATGTCTTCTTTTATCAACCTACCACTACCATCCACATACATACTTCTTCCCTAAGGCTGAGATAGGAACCTCTTAGGCAATGATCCATTTAGTAACTATTCATTGAATTCATAGGAGGCACTCTGAAATACAAGTGTGCTTCAAAAATTTGGGGGGAAATACAATTAAAAGATAATATGAATATCCCCATGAACTTTTTGAAGTACCCTCATATAGTTATGAATAAAATAAGACCTAACACCACCATCAGGAAGCTTACCCTTAGGGAGAAAATGGGCAGTACTAAATAGTGGGGTAAGTTTACAGTAGGGATAAGCATAGGATGCAATGACAATGCAGAGGGTAGGAGTCTATTTAACCTATACCTGGGTTTTTCCATAGAAGGTGACATCTGAACTGAAACCTAAAAGACCAGTAGGAGATAGCTAGGTTAAAAGGGGGGAAGGACAATAGGAAAAAAGGAATAGCATTTATGGACAGAGGCCCAGAAACTACAGAGTGTGGCACAAAAGTAGTTTAGCATGGCTGGGTCACAAACTTTAGGGATGCAAAAGATGAAGGTTGGAGAGGTTGGGGGAGAGGTGCACCAGATCCCTAAGAGCATTTTACAGACAGAGAAGGAGTTTGTCCTTGGTCCTGCAGGCCGAGAGAAACCACTGAAGGAAAGAAACATTTACAGAACAATTTTGAGTAAGAAGTTTAAATCTCTCCAAACCATTTGAAAATGAGTTAAGACATAAAGCCCTTTGGGTTTCTTTATGCTTTATTCTATTCTTCTAAATGTCAAAACAAACAAAAACAAACCCAAACCCTCCTTTTTTGCACCGACAAAAACTATCTTATAGAATTACGGGAAGCATGCTAATTAAAGAATTCTTGATAGTTGGTGTGCTATTACTTTTGTTCTGTCTTTCTGCAGATTACTAGCAATTGTGTCATCAGATTTAAGATGTAAATCCCTGGACTCTATATTATTTTTTTCTCCAAGTGCCTGTGAGATTGAGAATTTAATTAAACTCTAGTAATTGAACTTTTTAGTGTTATTTGCCACATATGGTTGTTAAAGAAAATTTAGTATACTTGTGTATACATATATTTGAGATTGTATTCGATCATTTATTATTCTAAAATTTTATTAAACCGGAAAAGATAGGGTATAGCAGATTTGCACTGGCTGACATACGGCTCTGGAACAAGTTTCTTAGTTTACAATAATTCTAGCCTAAAGCGTACCTTGTTTGCACTCACCAGCACATTGTGATTAATGAATGGACGGTCCTCAAAAAAGTGACTTTCGTTGGAAGTTCCATTTTATTCTTAAGTATAAAATGTTCGGTATCTCTGTAAAATTTAGAAACAGAAATGATTTTTAAGCTTAAAGGTTTATTTAACTGGTGTTTTTCTTACAGGCATTTGTAAAGGATGTTCACGAAGATTCAATAACAGTTGCATTTGAAAACAAGTAAGTGTCTTAATATATAGTCTTAATTTTCAGGTTCTTTAATATTTTATGCTAATTATTTTTTTATTCTTTATTTTATAAAATTCAAGTCAACTTTGAGTGTTTTTCAGGAACTGACCTTCATGTTACTGACCAAGAAGTTCCTGAACAACTCAGTATTAAACCAATGGACTGTGCCTGTTAATCACGTCAGAAGTCCTTATTGTATAATCTTGATGCTTACATCTCAGTACTCTTGAATGTAAAGAAAGGAACCAGATTTTTCTGTGTTAGTAACTGAGAGTTTGGCTAGAAATAGTTGTAATTTTTAAAAGAAAAAAAATGAGGGGATTCATGGGTATTGGTAAAATGTGATTATATCACAGATTTAGCATTAAATCTAAAACTGATGGTTTTAGTTGTCAAATATATTTTATCACAAATAATCGCGTTTACCTACTAACTTATTTTTTATGTTTCATATATTTACAGTCAGTAATAGCAGTAGCTGATCTTTCCTGCTTTCTTTTGCTAGATGAGAAAATAAAAATACTTATAGGCCTGGAAAGTTAGCTGTATGAAAGCATCAGTAGTATAGATGTTAACAATTTTATTGGGGGAGACATCTCTGGACTAAATGTTTTGAATACTAATAAAGGCTATTTTCATAGTAGCCATTCAAGATTCTAAAGTATATATAAACTCCTTAGCCAAAGTGTAGATTTGACCATGATCTTTTGCTGAACTCTGATGAACAGTTGATAGTTCTAATGTTTTGGCTTATATGTACCAAGAGAATTAACAGTATATCAGAAGCAGGCCACAAATCTACAGAGACAGAAAGTAGATTAGTGGTTACTTAGTGCTGGGTAGGGGGGAATGGGATGGAGGCCATGGCTAAAGAATACAGGATTTTGTTTTGAGGTAATTAAAATGTTCTAACATTGACTAATAATATTTGCAAATATCTGTGAACATACTAAGAACCATTGAATTGTACATTGAAATTGGTACATTATACAGTATGTGAGTTATTTCTCAATTAATCTGGTAAAATGTAGTTTGTTACCCAGACAGATTGAGCAATAAATAAAAAAATGTCTGTCTTCTAAGAAAAAAAAAAATTAAAATCAGGCCTGCATGTCAGTGTCTAGAAAATAAATTTTGTAATTAGGCCGTTAGCAGATTCTTTTAGCTAGCAACAGGACAAAGTAGTATCCTTAGATACCCGAGACACATTTAGGGGACAGACATAAAAGGATTGAGAGTATCCAACCCTATTCCGAGCTCTAGACTAACAATCTCAGTCTAAAATACAAGTTTGAATAATAGAATGCCTTTCTTTGAATACACAAAGCCAAAAGTTCCAGAATTTGCCTCTTTGCTATTTCAAGTATCCATGGTTATACAACAGACAATAAAATCATACTTCTAACAGAGGAATCTTTGATAATGTGGAGAGTAATTTTTTCTTGTAATTATGCTCTTATCTACTTACTCCCATCACTAGGTAAAAACTGTTTCTCATAAAGGGAGAGTTATCTTTATTTGCCACTCTTTTAGTTTCTCCTGTAGTCTGAAATATAAAGTATTAAGGAAACACTCTTTTTCTCTATGCATTTAAGAATGTGTCTAGTTTGTACATGGATTTATTAGATTAATTCTCTTTGGTTTACAGTCAGATTTCTACCATAAACTTGAAATTATTTCATCTGTGGACCTCCTAATTATTTACTTCCTTTACCATATCTGTGTGAAAGTTTCTCTTCAAACTATCATATTGGGAATTTCAAATAGATCAACTCTTTTTCCTTGAATTCATGGGGTATGTTTGAGGTACAACACTGGGGTAGGGCACATCACCAGGATTTAATAGGTCCCTACCAAAGTAGTCTCTTTGCCCTTCCTTGTGTGTGTGTGTTTTTTTTTTTCTGATTAAAACAAACAAACAAACAAACAGCGTTTTATAGAACTTCAGGTTTATATTTACTCTTTTTTTCCTTTCAATCATGAAGTAACTCCTGTTACTATAATACTAGATTACTTGAGGTGCTATTTTAAAAATAATTTGGAGCTAAGAAAATAATTATATTATGCATTACAAATGAAATTTAGCAAATTTGTAATGTGATAAGTCATTAATTTTCAGTAAGTATACAAAGGCTTTTCTGAAGTAAATTTTTTTAAAATTTTATAGCTTTCAAGTATGTATAATAATTCAGAGGAAGAATTCAGTCTAATTTATGCCCTAATCAGATTTCCACAAAATCTGACTTATTTGCCCTCTTGTATAAGAGCTCTTCTTTAAAAAACAAACAGAAAACAATTAGCACTTTCCTCAACGGGATTTTATTAAGAAAGCCCTTCTGCAAAACATTGACATTATACATAGCACAGTCTCAGTATTTCCCAATGAAACACCACGAAACAAACCCAGAAATGCCTGCTCTAGCAATTGAATTCTTCAATGTATTTTCAAAGTTAGTCATTTAATATTTTATATCTTTGTGGATATAAAAGAATAATTTGGTGTCTTTCAAAGTTGTTCCATATCAATTTAAATTAAAAACATAGGCAACTCAATTAAACTCCTATAGGCTGTCTCCATCGGGTTTCTGTGGTTTAGGAGACCCCACCAGCCCAGTGCATGCTGATATGTCATCAGCCGCTACCCATGGCAAGAATTGACCACCTCGTGGGATCTAAAATTTAACAGGGGTAAAGTGAGTTGTGAATTGCTAATGTGCTGACTGCCCCCATATTGCTTGGGAATTAGAGGGCAGTTTCTGTGGTTGTTGGAATGTGGTTAAAATTCCTTTGCAAGTAGAAATATGTTGATAATATTACTAACAATTACTGATACTAACATCTTTAATTTAAACATCAAAGGAAATTTCTGTTGTGGCTTACATTTAAAACTATTAGAAACTGAAATTATTGGAAGAGAGACTTCTTGAAAATCATAATGTTGATCTCTTGTATTTAGAGAAATATTCCAAATGGAACTACAAGGCTGCTGTGCTGCATGCAGACTTTGTTGAAATATCTCTGTATTGCCATTATGACCCACTCAGCAAAAACTGACCATTTTAAAGCATTTGCTTCTTTAAACTAGAAAAAGAGGGTCACACTTAACCAAAAGTTGATGGCAGCGTGGTCATTGTTTCAGTTAAACATGAAAAGTGTGTTAAATAATTGTATGTTTGCTTATTTGCAGCTGGCAGCCAGAGAGGCAGATTCCATTCCATGATGTGAGATTCCCACCTCCTGTAGGTTATAATAAAGATATAAATGAAAGTGATGAAGTAGAGGTGAGTTTCCCCTACCATAAGGTTATTACGTATTGAAGGAGTGGGGGTATTTAATTTGCCTGTGATTTTTTTTTTTTTTTTTTGCATCTCGTCCTTAACACTGTTTAAAATACCTTGAGAATTATAGCTCAGATGGATATTTGTTTTTGACTAACACTTCTTAATGATTTGAAATCATACATGATGCTTAAATTTGGCTATTTGAAAGTCACTTCCCCAAGTTCCTTTCCCCACTAGTACTTCTTTTCTCCCTTTCCTCAATCTCTGAATATTTGTTTGAATAATATGTTGTTCGTTTACAACTGTGTTTTCATTTTAAGCAAAATGGATTAGGAAAATTAATTTTACAAAGGACAGAAATTATGCTTTATTGTAGAGCAGTATCTTAGAATTTCTTTTAAGTTACAGTGAATCTTCATGGTGTATTTTTTATATATAAACTAAAACTTTTATAGGTAAAACCTTTTTCACAGGACAGACTATGGACCACCTGCTCCTCTGCCATTGAGCTCTTTGAGCAAAGGGTGCTACGGAGATCTAACACATTGTGATTTCTCTATCTTTGGAAATTGGTTTTGTACTTAAGGCACTTTTAGTCTGCTTTATGTGATAGTTTGTATAGTGTCCTCTATCTGCATCTACCCTTTCACACACTCCATTTTGAGCTGCTTCTCTTCTTTCTCCACAATACATGTTAATAGTTGCAACTTCATGAATATTTGTAGTATGAAGGAAACTGCTAAGTAGATATTTGTACAGGTAAACCAACGTGGTACTAGATTCTTGAATTCTAATTTTCTGTGCTACATAAAGGTGCAGTTAAACTGGACAGAGTCCCCTGCCTTTGATGAGGTCACACTGTAGTAAGGATAGCTAATATCATGACAGACGTAAGTCATATGAAGGAAAAAAAGCAAGAGGATAGATAATGATGTAGGGGCAGGAGTGCTGTTTTAAGAGTGGTCAGGGAAGGTCTCTGAATGTCCAGGCCTGTGTTCTTTTCTCTACAGTTTTAAAGTAGAAATAGGATAAAGTATTATTTACCAAAAATGTACTCAGTACCTACCAGTTATAAGAAACTGAGCTTGGTTTTGCACGGCTCCTAATAAGGAGCAGAAATCCTGTCTGTACTTCAAGACCCTTAGCTGTCCATTTCCCCAGGGGACTACAAGCTCTGTAAAGGCAGGGACCAGGTCTTTTGGTCTGTCTGTATCAGGAGTACTCATAGTAGTGTTTGATGAAGACATAAAGGGTACTTTATTTTCAACTTACTCATATGACAAGTGGAGAACAGTGCAACACCATTGCCAGGATGACCACACTGTATTAAATAACAATGAGCTGAACTGTTACTCTGGCTAGAGCAGAGTTGAGAGAAAGTGATGGAAGCTGGAGGGAAAGGTAAGTTGTATTAAGTCACTGTATTGTATAGTCAGCCCTTAGTATCCTTGGGTTCAACTGCATTCGTGGATTCAACCAACCGTGGATCAAAAATATTTGGGGGAAAAAATGGATGGTTGCATCTGGTACTGACCATGTGCAGAGTGTCCATGGATTTTGGTATGCGGGGGGGGGGGGGGGGGTCCTGGAACCAAACCCTCATGGATACTGAGGAAAACTGTATGCCATTAACTTGAGTTGTAAAAAGGAGACAAGCATTTTAGCCTTGGCTTGCTTATCACTCTTAGACTCTCTAGCTCTCTCTCCCATCTGGACCTCTCTGTCCCATCCCCCTTGTACTTCCACTACTCCTTTCTGCTTCTGAGTATTTCTGTCCCTCTCTCTTCATGTATACCATATTGTCTCTCTATCTATTAATGTTGGTTTGCTAGTATCTTCTCAAAAGGTTTCTTGCTACACATTATAAGTGAACTGTGAAGTGGTCACCAGAGAGATCAGTTAGAAGAACTGATCCACAGTGTGTGAGAGAGCAGGAAGGTGGTATCCAGAGGATTGCAAATATGGAGTCATCCTTTTAGTGGAGAGGAGGCAGGAGACATGAAAGTGACCAAGGATCTGTCCATTTAGTCCCCGGGAGACATGAATGCCACTTAGTGGACTGAGTGGTCAATGGTCTTACCCATTCAGTGATCAAGCACCTAGGCAGTGGGCCGGGGTCACTAATTCCCAATCAGTTTTTGCTTATTAGCATAAAACAAAGTAAGTTTATACATTTTTAGCTCATTGAGTATCCAAGGAAAGTATTCCCTTGTTTATGAATGGTCAGCTTCTCTTGAGCATCGTGTTCAGAGTACTAATTATTACTGAAGTAAAACAGAGAAATAGGAAAACTGCTTCTTACAGGCAGCTCCCAGGCAAACTCAGGTAGTTTCTGCTTATATATCTCTGCCCAGCTCAGGGTACATAGACAGTGGTACAGTCTGCTTGAAGGTATATGGCATACGATTTGAAAGGCACCTAGGGGCATTTTAAGAAAATTTCCTTGATGTCTGATAATCTGTAGCTTTCAAAATTATGTTAATCACGAAATATTCTGTGTTGTAATTTTTGTGTAGGTTTATTCCAGAGCAAATGAAAAAGAGCCTTGCTGTTGGTGGTTAGCTAAAGTGAGGATGATAAAGGGTGAGGTAGGAAAATGCTTATTTAAAATTTTTTTCTTATACTATTTTGCTTTTCTAAAGCCAGGTTCTACGTTTCAATCTGGATTTCTATTTTAAATAATATCTAATTTTAGCCATTTTATTAAACTGTTCTCACTATGTGTTCAGTATGTTTTATGTGTTTCGGTTGGTTCAAGTTTTCTTTTTTCTCTAGAGAATTTATATTAAAGTAACTGAATTAATATAGTTTCTTGTTCTTTATAAACTGTGACTAGGAATGACTTATTTATTTCTCTCAGTTTTATGTGATAGAATATGCAGCATGTGATGCTACATACAATGAAATTGTTACAATTGAACGTCTAAGATCAGTTAATCCCAACAAACCTGCTACGAAAGATACTTTCCATAAGATCAAGCTGGATGTGCCAGAAGACTTACGACAAATGTAAGTTGGTATGCAAGGAATGTTGAAAACTCACAGGTGATAATTCAATTAATTTAAAATAATATAAATTTTAAAATAGTAGAAATCGGTTTTTAAGTTTAGTGAACTTAGGGAAAAAAATGGTTTGGTTTGCAAAAGTAGTGGAAAAAAACTTACTTAGCTTTTCCTATTTATATAATCAAGCCAGCCTTGAACTTGGACACATGACTAATATGCATAATGCACATTTGTTTTCCAGAATAAACTAACCTTGTTCATGGATTTCAAGATTTTGAAAGTGATAAAAACAGATGTAATAATTCTATCATAAGTCAAATTCTAGACTACAAAGATTTCAGGTTTTTTCTCTTCTAGCTAAAATATTTTCTGATAAATATGTAATAAGTAGAGCTAATGGAGCTTCAAAAAGTCATCTCTATCTTAAAATCTTTGATCTGGAGTACCACTTAAAGACGTTAGATAAGAGATCCCTTTTTAAAGATTTTATTAAGGGCATATAGTAAGTTTGATTTGGATGTGTTGCATCTCAGGTAAACATTAAATTGCAGTTCAGGATACATAGAAATTCTCCTTTTTGATTCTAGAGATTATGTACCTGTGTAAATTTCTGTGCCTTATCATTCATAGACTTTTCCTTCTCTCCCTCGAATTGGTCAGCAGTTTTTTTTTTTTTTTAAAGAAACAACAAAATAAGATATCCTATAGCTATCCCCAAAAGTTTTCAACAGTTGATTCAAGAAAACTACTGACTTATACATTACTGAAATCAAAGTGCCTGCAGAGGAGGGTGATTCCCCTAAGTATGTCTATTTTAGTAATCTAAGCTCACCAGTGATCTTAAGAGCATAAGCATTTTTGTTTTACTTTCTCTATAATATGAAATGTTTGATTTAGCTGAGTATTTTAGAGGTGTATAGCAAAGGAAATAAACTTGTAAATGGATGTAGCATATTTCACATAAATCAAATTTAATATGAATACTTGATTCTTCTAAGTATAAATTTGTCTTCATATATTAATGCCAGTAGTTGGTAATCATTCATCTTAACAATGGATATTCTTTTTTTTTGTAGGTGTGCCAAAGAATCGGCACATAAGGACTTTAAAAAGGCAGTTGGTGCCTTTTCTGTAACTTATGATCCAGAAAATTATCAGCTTGTCATTTTGGTGAGTGCTTTTGAATTGTTTATTTTTGACTTATTTCACTTAGGGTATTTGCTTTGATAATGATGTTGTTAATTTAAATCATTTAGTCCATCAATGAAGTCACCTCAAAGCGAGCACATATGCTGATTGACATGCACTTTCGGAGTCTGCGCACCAAATTGTCTCTGATATTGAGAAATGAAGAAGCCAGTAAGCAGTTGGAGGTATGTCACTTTACCTAGCACTGCTTCTAAGGCTGTCTGGAAATGATTAATGTACAGTTCGAAAACTAGAATATGGGCAGCTTGTCATATATTTTACTATTTCTCAACAATTCCTTATATTCTATACTTTGAAAAATGAAAATGTACAAAACATGATCATATCAAAGTTTTCATGCCTGAGGTTTCAAAATTAAGCAGCAGTTTGTGTATATTAAGGAACTTCCGATCAGCTCACTTTTACTAGTTTTTCAAAGCTGCTAATAAAATGCAATGCTTCTTCCATATAACATGTTATCATTAACGTACTAGAGAGTATTTAAATATTTAATCATATTCCTTTCATTATGTATGTTTATCTCTGTTTAAAAGGGTATAGAACTTCTTCATTCTAATTGGTTGTTACTCTTTAAAACTCCTGTCTTCAGATTCCTGCCAGAGGCTATTTCCCTAACTTACTATTTCGTCTCTTAAGGTGCATTTTATCTACTTTTATTAATCCTCCAATAATTTCCATTGCCATACATTTATTTTCACTGATAACTATCTAGTACTTCCATCCATTACCATAGAAACTAAATGGATTTTAGTTTAATTTGCCAACTCAGTAATATAACTGTCACATTCCACAGTTGCTCATCATTATTCATTTCATTAGAGGGAAAACACCATGCCGTTGAAATAGTAAAGAAAAAAAGGAATTCCAACTGCATTTTAAAAGAGAAGGTAGTCAAGGCTGTATTCTCATAAAACTCTGCAGAATTTGCTACCTTCCAACTTGATGTGTGATTGCTAAACTCTTAGCAGGAGAGAAGAAAATTTAATCTTTGCTACTTTTTTCTATGGCTATGGAGGTCTGTTTTAATTGTTTTTTTGCTCTCATTCTTTCTTAATTTCCCTGTGTTCACAATTTTATGATTTCTTTAGTGATTCTCTAATAATTTTTAGGCCAGAGCAGCCTCCTTACTTTCAATGTGAGTATTATGGAAATATACTCATATGCTTCTTCTTAAACATCCATTTCTTCTTAAATGATCTGTTATCATACCTTTGGCTTACCATTTATCAGTTAGTTATCGATGAAAGAAAATGAACCAGGTTAATGAACCAGGAATCAAAAAACATGATTTCTTGAAAAGTCTTAGGAATATTTTATACATTTTATTACCCTAATCTTTAAAAAATGAATATTGTACCTTTAAAATTGTTTAGTTATATTCATTCAGTTTATCAGGTGTGTTGAATAATGAGAAACTAGTGTGCATGCCTATCTTTCTTCACTACTAATATTGAAGAGATTCATATATTCCTATAAAAAATTCCCATTTTTCAACATGAGCCACTAATATGTTTGGTTTTCATTAATGGCATGCTAGAACTAAACATTAAATTTTGATGATACTATTTAAAGACTGATAATGTACAAGTTTGGGGTGTCAGTGTAACTTAGTTTCGTCATCACTGAGTAATTGAAAGAGCTTACCATACTTGTGGATCCAGATCACAAGGTCTCACAGACTCTGATCTCATTTTAGGTTTCAGACATGTGAAAGACAAATTTTAAACTGCTGACATTCCGTGATCATTCGGTTTAACTACCTGCCATACCAACAATTTTTATGATTCCTTTCCTTACGTTTGGGGTGGGGGAGGATTTCATTTTAATATCACTTCAACAGAGGGTTGATTAGACCATAGTACCTAGTGATAAGTTATAAAAATGGTACTGTTTCCAGAAAAATATATATATGTTGATATTTTTTAATAAAAATGAAGTGAATAAAATTTTCTATAAAGATGGTATTTTTAAATTATCTTACCTAAATAAATAACATTGAGTCTGTCAGACCCAATGAGCTGGTTTTTATTCGGGAACACTATCTGCTTTTTAATTATTACATTGTTGATATCATTGATTTACTAAGGCAGCCTTGCAAATAGGTTCTCAAAAGTTACCTTGGAAAATTGTCAACAAGCTCTTTCCTATTAACAAAAATATATCAAATGGCATAGACCTTGAGTAACCTAAAAAGTCCTTGTGCTGTGGGAGATACTGTCTAAAACCTGGTAGTTTTAAATGGAAACTAAATTATAGGCCCCTGATATACTGGGTAAAGATAATTTACGTGGCTGACCTAAATACAGTTGTCTTAATAGTTGATAAAGCATATTCATCAGAGGTGTATTTCTCTTCAGAGTTCAAGGCAGCTTGCCTCAAGGTTTCATGAGCAGTTTATCGTACGAGAAGATCTGATGGGTCTAGCTATTGGTACTCATGGTGCTAATATTCAGCAAGCTAGAAAAGTACCTGGGGTCACTGCTATTGATCTAGATGAAGATACCTGCACATTTCATATCTATGGAGAGGTAAATATTTTACTAGTGCTCCCCCCCCCCCAAAAGAAAAAATCAGTATTCAGGTGGCTAATCTTTTGTCTTCAAACTTCCCCCCTTTTATTAGGATCAGGATGCAGTAAAAAAGGCCAGAAGCTTCCTTGAATTTGCTGAAGATGTCATACAAGTTCCAAGGAACTTAGTCGGTGAGTCTGAAATATCTTTTGGCATATACTACAAAAAAAAAAAAAAAAAATTAGGTAAACTATACCAATAGAATTTCATTTTATCTAAATTGAGGGTATCATTTAATTGAAGCATATTCTTCAAAATATGGTCTGTTGCTACAGTGTACAGAAAATATTTGGTAAGTATGACACTCTTTACATTTACAGAAGGGATGCAAAAGAGATTGCTTTGCTAGTTTCAACCTACTAATGTTTGAAGAGATAAATTGTGCCTAGCCTCCCTGCTGTATATTTTTTATATTTTAAAATTGCATATTTTTTTTTTCAAAACAATTGATATTTGGGGGCTTTATAATTTGGAGTAGATTGGTATTTGATTTCGCTGATGGGGCCAAAAATGATAGCATTCATTTTAATTATCTCAGAGTTGAAGATCTGAACAAAGGTGACTTAAATCTAATAAGTTCCAAAGGTAGAGGTGAGTTTTTGCAAAGCCAACGGTTATTCCTCATTTTGACCTGAGTACTTTTGTTTTATGACCATCACCGTCGTGAGTATCAGCAAATGTTTAGGAATTCTTCACCAGTACTCCCAAATGCTGCAGATATCTTTAGCAGAACATATCAAAACCAGGTACAGTCTTATCAGGAAAACTACATAGGTTTTTAATTTTTAAATAAAATTGGGATGTACTGCCTGTACATCTATTTATGTTTTAAAATTGAGATCCTGACTGATTATAAAGGTAATGATTGCTCTTTGGAAAATTTAAAGAAGGAAAGGATTTCTCATGCATTTTGTTTACTAGTTTCAGTTCTACTTAGCCTGCTTTTTTGTCAGCATAGAACCATAAACATCTTCCTACGTCATTAAAAACACTAAGAATGATATTTTTCTCCCAAACAAAATTAGCTTGAAGATAAAGCCCAAATACTAGTGAAATAATACAGAAATATTAGCTCAACTGTAAAGAACATGACCGTGTTATGCTATTGAGATAATTCGCACATCAGTTGTAGGTGTAGAAAATGTATGCATTAGCACAAGGTGAAGTGATTGTCTCAGGACGGTGGGGTTATGAATGATATTTATTTTCTTATTTACTGTTTGTCAAGCAATTGCATACATTTTTAGTTAGAAAGATTATTGTAAATTTAGTAATTCTTATGAAAATATAGCCAATAGGTTTTTTAATTACTGAATGGATAGAAACTAATGTATCAGATGCGTTAAAATGTGTTTTGGAGATGGCATCATGGCAGGGAAAAGTACTTTGGCATTGGAGTTGGATCTAGCTGTCAGTCCTACTTCATTCTTTGGTAGCTATGTGACTTTGGGCAACTGATTTAGGACCCCTAAGTTGTCTTTTCGTTACCTGTTAAACAAATGTGATAATGTATATACCTCACAGAATTGTGATAATTTAATTTGAAGATAAATACATATATAAAGTCCCTAGCTCATTTCTAGACATAGTAGGGGACTCTAAGTGTTATTTCTGATTCCTTCACCTTATTCAAAGCAACTCCATTTCAGTAGGATTGTGGTAAATTGTCCATTGGGATTTGGAAATAACTGTGACATAGAATTGGATTATTTGCTATTAAATATTAAAAGTAGATTCTACTTGTAGTCTTAACATGGAGAGAAGAGGATCCCAGAAGTAACCTTTCACCAAAAAGTAAATAAGCCGGGTTTTTGTTTTGTTGTGTTTTGGTTAGCAAAATGAGAGAATTTTGTTTTAGAGATGGTCTCCTTCAACACTGGGCATGTTGGGAAATTTCAGAAAGCATTTTTGTATAAGGCTTGGCAAAGTGAATAGGGAGATATTTTAATCAGTATTGCATGAGTTCTGTTTGAGTCTCACAATATGATTTACGATCTCTGTTTTTCACAAACTGTAGTACAGGGATTTATCATCTTTTAAAAATGCTTGTTCTTCACCCATTTGGGCAGTGAATTAGTTTAACTATTCAGTCATCTATAGTTAACATACAGTACTTAGGATAGCTAAGATATTATCATAATAGAAACATTCCAGAGTCTCATTTTTCATTTTACTAACTCATTTAGACTTTTATTAAAATCAGCATTAATTCATGAAAATATAAGTGCAATAGATTAAAAACAAACTGGGGGAAGACTTTGGGTAGCTTCTCTCCCCTCACCCCTCCCCTTTTCATTTGAAGAGGAGAAGAGCAGAATTGACAAGAGGACCTAGATCAACAGTCCTGATTTAGTTGTGTCAGTTCTGTTCTCTGACCACTGACCAGTCAGAAGAGATTATGGTGGTGAGTGAGGCAGTCACACACAGCAAGAGTGATAGGGCTAAGCTGTGCTTATAAGAGCCACAGGATTGTGTTGTGAGAAGGCCTTTCACTGGGTTCTTATCTGGGATTGGTTCAAAGCAAATTTTGGCTTCCAATTTTTTCTCCAACTCCGCCTTAGATAGTGGGGCAAGAACATAATGGACATGGCCAGTAAGGGTGCTTAGGTAGCTTTGGTGAGCCCTTGGAGTCAGATGTAGTTCACATGTAGATTTCTAGAATTAGTAGTTCTTAACTTTATTTCTGTTTACATTTCTATTTCTAAAATTTTTTTATTTTATTTTATTTTTATTTCTAAACACTTTTTTAAATTAAAAACTAAGACACAAATGCACACATTAGCCTAGGCCTACACAGGGTTAGGATCATCAGTATGACTGTCTTCCACCTCCACATTTTGTCTCACTGGAAGGTCTTCAGGGGCAGTAACACACATGGAACTGTCATGTCCTATAAGAGCAGTGCCTTCCTGAATACCTCCTGAAGGACCTACCTGAGGCTCTTATTGAGGAGGTGTCACTCTTTTCAGAAATATGTCCATGGTGGTTTGCTTGGTGTGTTTCTTTTTTCCATCATAGATTTGATCTTAAGCAGATAATGTACCATAAACATTCCTCTCTATGAATGAAAACCTTTCAGTATAGGGGGTCCCTGTTTTCAAACTTTTGAAGGAGATTGTTGAGGTCACTGTGAACTTTCTTGGGGGTTCTTCATGTAGTGCAGTAGGTTTGTTTACATCAGCATCACCACAAAGATGTGAGTAATGCATTGCGCTATGGTGTCACTAGGTGTTAGGAATTTTTCAGCTCCTTTGTAATCTTAAGGGACTACTGTCATATATGAAGTGTTGCTGACCAAAACATCATTATGGGGTGCATGACTGTAGTTTAACTGTCTTCTTAAAAAGAGTGTCGACTTTGTTTTTGAAATCTTATAATTTAATACACACACACACACACACAAACATGATAGTTTACAGTGGAGTATGCTTACTGGTTTGAGATGTGTATTTTTGAAACCAAATATGAATTATTCATTTTTTAGGCAAAGTAATAGGAAAAAATGGAAAACTGATTCAGGAGATTGTGGACAAGTCAGGAGTTGTGAGGGTGAGGATTGAGGCTGAAAATGAGAAAAATGTTCCACAAGAAGAGGTATGTTATAGTGTGTTTCTGGTTTGTCCAATAAAAGCAAATATTTTCTGTTGTTTTATTTGACATATTAATTTAGAGGTCTCTAATTTACACATGATGTGAATATAAATATTTTGATTATCAGGCATGTCTGATATAATTAATGTTAAAGTTGTAGATATTGGCCTCCATCTGTTCTCTAAGGCTGTGACTTTGGATTAGTCACTTTAACCTATTTAAGTCTTATTTCCTGATCTTTAAAATGAGTAGTCATACTTTTTTTTTTTTTAATATGAAACATAAATCACTGGGTCTGACGTTAATGACAACTTAATGAAATAATCAAGCACTTTTTAAATGTTAATGTTGCTGACAGTCAAAATTGGAACACAGATTTTCTGGTTACATTTTTTTCTGGGCATAACATCTCTTCTTCATCTTTCTCGCCTTTAAATTTTATAACCCTCATTTTTATTTTTGTAAATAAGTTTTTCGGTAGTGACTTTTAAAGTATTTGTATGGGGTGGGGGGGAGCGAGGGGGTGCTTTTCTGTGCCATAGTTCTCTTGTTTAAGATACTATCTCAAAGTGCCACAATTTTTACATATTTTCTAGCCTTTCGTAAAAGGTTCTCTTAGCTGAGTTAAATCCTTTGGGTTTTTGTTATTTATAATTTTTGCATTCTGTAATTTTATATACCAAAACTATTTATAATAATTTACATTCTTAAAATATCATTGATACAATAATGGTGCTTAAAAATTCGTCCTGCTTTTCTCTTTTGTGTTTTGTGTGTTTTACCAAGGAAATTATGCCACCAAATTCCCTACCTTCCAATAATTCAAGGGTTGGACCTAGTCCCTCGGAAGAAAAAAAAAATTTAGATGTAAAGGAAAACAGCGCCCATTTTTCTCAACCTAACAGTACAAAAGTCCAGAGGGTAAGAATTATTTGTCACTTTGAATTACACTAAAAGTAATTTCTTTGACTCAGATGTCACAATTGGTGTTGTGGGTGTTTTCTCTGGTTAGACTTGTAGGCTACTCATGTTCTAGTTTTTCAAATGTGATTGCCAGCTTATGAGATATTACAAAGCAAAGTGATACATGTTTTTCACTTTATTCACAGTGACAAATCTTATGCTATAATATAAAATAATGGGGTTGCATTTAATAGTCGCATTTTTCTTTTGAGGGTGGACTTCCTTTTGTCCATGCTGTATCTCTTTAAATTTTGCAGGTGCGATAGCTCAAAATGTACCTTCTGTTAAATGCAGTAGTTACTACTTAAAACCATATTTTAGAAACTGGTTTTCACTATTTGAACTAACCTAACTATTTAGAAATGGGTTTAGAAATCCTGCAGTGAAAGTCCTGCAGTGAAAGTCCTGCGTTCAGGCTTCTGTGTATCATTTGTTATAGTTAATGACATCACTTGCATTCCTTATACTGCTTTAGGTGTTAGTGGTTTCATCAATTGTAGCAGGGGAATCCCAGAAACCTGAACTCAAGGCTTGGCAGGTAGGAAAACATTCCTTGAAAAATACATTTTAAGTTTATATTTTAATGTTTATTCCCCTTGTTAAGAAAAACTACAAATGATCATCAGGGTTGCGGGCTGGTGGAGGAGTGTTTGTGGGTATGTGTATCCATTGCCCTGGCGATAAAGCTCAAATGCCCTCATGCCGCTTATGAGGCCTTTCCCGGTTACTTGTCCAGTGTCATCCCTCATCAGTCTTCCCCTTTGCTTGAGCCATACTGAAGTACTTTGAGTCCACTGAACATTACCATACTCTCTGTTGTTTCTAGATGTATGCACAGGTTTAGTCTGCCTGGAGCACTCTTTCTCCTCCACTTGTCATCTTGTTTTGGCCTTTCTTCTTGTGAAGCTTTCCTTCCACAGGTTCCCCACCCATGACTGGGTCAAGAGCCTTCCCCTTCCACGCTCCAGGCTGCTCACCCCTGGCATAGTACTTATATGTAGATATTTACTTGTTGATCTCCTCAACCATATTGTAAGCTCCCTGAGGGCAGGGCCTCCTACTTGGCCCATGAGAACTATTTATGGAAAAGATGTTACGACTCAAGAGAGTAAAAACAAAAATGCCATTTTACAAAGAGAACATAACTGCAAGAAGGTGATTGGATATTCCTCTCTGCTGGGCAGCTTAGTTCTCATCACAATACAGGGGATCAGTTTTTCCTTGTGTCCATATTGAAATCCACCATTCTACTCTTGCCTTTCTTCATTGTAATTTACTATTCAGGTACATTTCTGAGGTGCTTAAATTAGAGTGGCCCTTTGGTAGTCCAACAGTTTGGACAAGTTGCAAGAGGAAATATTTTTCAGTGATTTGGTCCAAAGTCAATCTGACTAAATCTGTAACATAGGATTTTAAAGCTTATTTTGGTCATATTTGCCCCAAAGGGAAGGAATAGCATTCCAGCATATGGTATTTTGGAAAATAATATGGTTAATGGCTTTGTAACAAATAAAGTTAGTTAGAGAAAAAAATTCAACAGCCAACTCAACGTTTTTGAGAAAACAGATCTGGTCATAGACCTGATTATTTCCATAATTCATATATTATTCAATGAAAAAAAAAAACTATGAAGACCATGGGTTTTCAGTGTCACCTGATTCTCCAGGTGGTCATTGCCACTAGGAGGCATTGCCTTGCCTGCTTGGTGAAGGTCAGTCTGCTAGCAGTATTTCCTAATTTTTCAGTTTTGTTCCCCAACAGCCACATTCATGTGGAGAGGAAAAAAAAAAAAAAAAAAAAAAAAAAACTGTTCTAGCCCCCATATACCTTTAAGATGCTGTATACTAAATGTAAGCAGGCAAAAGCAGCCCAACAGTAGCCATACCTATCAAATGAATGCTCTTTGTAAAAGTGATACTTTGCTCAAGGGACAGCTTCTTGGCTTCTCACACCATTTAACTTTGTCGAGAAAATCATAATATATCCATATCAAAGCTTTTCATTATTCACTTGTGAATATCAGTAATCATGAGTAATTTCTTCAGTAGCAAAATATTAAACTATTCTCAACTTTGAATTTCTGTTGTAATTGCCAGCTTTTAGTTTGCACAACTGTAGGTAGGCTTGCCTATAAGTTGTGACAAGAAATAGGTTTTTTCTTTCTTTTTCTCATTTATACTGATGGGCTAAAAGTACAGATATTTAGTAAGCACCTTTTAAGTATCTAAAGTAGTATCCATGGAGAGAAGATCAAACCTTCCTTATGATTCAAGCTTTTAAAATTTTCAGAGTATGTTATTGAAATGTGTATGGGCTTGTTAAATTTTATGCTCATGGGTGTGTCTAGATTTTTTATTTCACTGATTAATTACACAAGTGCATTTTTATTTATTCTAATTCTTTTTTGTTTGTGTTTTGCTTGTATTCTATTGACTTGATTAGCAAAATTGATTTAGTTTTTACTTTTATACCCTGGTATCTGATTTAAACTTTTTTTTTTAAAGAATTTGATCTATATAAACCTACAGTAAATGAATTAGTGTTTTATATAGTGAATGAATTAGAGCATTTTGAACTATCTGTTTTGTTTATGCATCTCGTGTTAAAGCTTGTATAATTTTGAATCATATAATTTGTGATTTCACCAACATTTAATAATAGTCTTTAAGAAATAATAATCTGATGCATTGAAGGGGTTGCTATATTGATCTGCCCTTATTCACAGTAGATGTGTAAAATATTCCAACTACTCTTGTTTTCATGTATTGATTTATATTTTCAACAAACATTTGTGTACCTATTGTTCAGCAGACCCTGTGCTAGGAATTTAGTCATTATTTGTGTTTTTCAGATTAATTCATCATTAATTTTATAGGATCATTGTTGCAATTTCTTTTTCAGGGTATGGTACCATTTGTTTTTGTTGGAACAAAGGACAGCATCGCTAATGCCACTGTTCTTTTGGATTATCACCTGAACTATTTAAAGGTGAGAACAGGAAGAACTTTAACTTCTGATTCTTTTGTACTAAAATATAAAAACTCCATAGTAAATCTTTCAGCAATTAGAGTTCATTCTAGCCTTTGCATAACAATGTATGACCTGTAAAAAAATAGAGAAAATACTCACTTTGTTTAGCTTATATTCCTTCTAAAAACACAGCTCAATTTTTCATCATTACCAATTTGAGGACCAGCATCCCAGTTCTCAATAAATTTCCATTTTTCCCTTTATTCTTCTGTTAAACCCTTACACTCAATTTAGGTGATCCTGTACATAGCCTTTTAATCCAGTTGATCCTTTCTACCTTTTGTGAGTATTTTTCAGGCCAAAGTCTGTGTCTGTAACACTTGACTTTGTTGTCCCTTGTATTTCATTTATCAAGGAAATCCCTGTGTTCCATGAAGTCCTCTATTTAAATGTTTGCTCTTCATATTTTTCTCTCTACTCTGTTATTCAAAATATGAACTGTTTGTTCTTCTTGTAAATGCTGGTTTTAGTTACTGTTTGTACAGTTATGCCTCCTCTAGATTACATGCTGGACAATAGTACCCAGGAGGCTACAAGGTGTAGTGGAAAGAGTAGTGGATTGGCAATCCAGCAATTTGCTTCTAGTCTCTCTTTAGCCTTGAACTAGCTATGTGACTTTAGGCAAGTCACTTGCCCTGTCTAGATGCTTTTTAAAATTCATTTTGGACAAACTGTTCTATAATTTAATGAAATGGAATCTTATCTACTTCATTAGCAAAATTTCTTTGTATTCATATGTATAAAAATTGTAATGTAGCGGTTATTGAGTAGTATTTAAGGAGTAATCCAACTTTCTATTTTATTTGTCACTGTCTTAATTTTTTTTTTTTTTTTTTTTTTTGCTGATTTCTTAAATAAAATGATTTCTACTTGTATATAAATAAGAGAGAAAGGAATAAAACATGCAATAGCTGGGCATTTCATTCATTTTTTGGTGGTCAGTTAATAATTAAAAGTGGGAAGGTTTCATCCAGCAAGGTTTGTATGGGTAGGATACCTTTTTGGTTTGCTTGTTTCTGTTTTACAGTGTGTTTTATGTGTAATCTGTTGTTTGTGTTTTTCTTCATTGTCTTACCTTAAGTAATTATAAAGACCTGGATAATTAGGGTTGCACTGTATCAAATCCCTTGTTCTTTTGACTAATATTCTTTCTTAGATCCTTTGAGTATCTTTTATTGGTTATCAGCAGCTGTATTTTTGCTATTCTTTTCATCACTATATCTTCCCTTGATTATTGGGCCTGGCATCTTTCACCAAAAGGTGACTGCTTTGCCCCAGTGAGATAACCTGGACAACCATTCTGCTTTGCAAGATAAACTCATTCCATGAGCTATGGCTATACTTTTGGATGAAGCCACTCACTCAGCCTCAATCTCTCCTTTGCTCAAGTCCTATGTAAAACAGTTTCTGGTTCAGAGCACAGATGAAACTCACCTAGATCCTTAACATGACCATTCTTTTCCAGAAGTTGCCACAACCAAGATTTTATGAACTTAGCTGTACAGGGGCTTCTCTAATGACTGTTCATGTAGGCAGTCTCTCTAATGATCTCTGGTGACTGAGATACCCAGTAGTACTATAGTTATGGTTCCGATTCCCTGTAGCCAGTAAATGAGATGTTTTTGAGTATATTGGAAGGACGGGGTTACAAAATGAGGTTTCATCTGCAAACACTGTGTGTAAAAGTCTTTAAGTAGACCCTAGGTGTATGTTTTGATCAATGGAATGTGTACTACTTGTCCCACTTGTTCTAGCAGAGTTGTTGTCTTTAAGAGGATTTCAAGGTAAGACCCAGCTATTTTTGATCAGCTACTAAGTAGGTTTTTTTCCTCCTCATGTAAGGAGTATAAGCATTTTCAGTTCATGGAAAATAATTGTTCCTTAATTGTATAGTCACATCCAAAGATTTACCATAGTATATGTTCTTTTAAAACAAAAGATGGCCCAATCTCAGTGCTTTGTAAATTAAGATATGAAGTGGCAAATCTATTAAATCTATTTACAGTGTGTGATTTTTAAGGTTAGTTGGTTAAACCTTAAATGTCATTTATCTGTATTCATTTATCTGTACTAAATAACCTATCACCAAGAAGTCCTAAAACTAAGCATACCTGTGCCTTAACAGTGGAATAATTGGATATTAGTACCAAATCAAGCAACTTTAAATTTTATTCAATATAACGTTAATGCTGAATATTTTTGTTATATCTTGTGATATCAATAATGTTATCTATGGTAATTTTCTTTTTAAGGAGACCATACAATTTGCTGATATTTCTGTGTAACAGTGTTTCCTATAAATTTAGAACTGAAATTGAACTATTTCCAGTATACTTTTTATCTGATGAAAAGGAGAAAGGTATTATTAAGTAAAATGTCAAATTATTTTTACTGTTATCTTGTATATTTTAAATAGGAAGTAGACCAGTTGCGTTTGGAGAGATTACAAATTGATGAGCAGTTGCGACAGATTGGAGCTAGTTCTAGACCACCACCAAATCGTACGGATAAGGAAAAAGGCTATGTGACTGATGATGGTCAAGGAATGGGTCGAGGTAGTAGACCTTACAGAAATAGGGGGCACGGCAGACGCGGACCTGGATATACTTCAGGTACAAACTAAGCATTTTACTCAGTAACTTTATCTGTTCCTAGACTTAATTGCTGCTAATCTCTAATATTCATTAGAACCCCATTACAACAGTTTCTCACTACGCGGTTTCCAATTCTCAATGGGTCAAACTGTGTTGCAAGAGACTCACAGAGTTAAAGCCTGATAATGACACATACAGTTCACAGGGCAGGTGTGAGTTCTGTCCATGTTCTGATTGGGGATAAATCTGCTTACGCCCTTGTGTGTTTATGACTTTCTTAAGGCCTCTTCTGATTTTATTATTGTATAGACAAAACTTTTTTTATTTGTGTACTGTGGCTCATTTTTTGTCAGGCATGTGCTGGTCATACTTGCTGGATGGACTGTGTAAATCAGGGTTCTGCAGCCTATGGCTCATAAAGTGATTTTGAGTGGCATGGCCAAAGTCAGCCCTAGGCACAGTCAAGAAGTAGGCGAAGTTTCTCTTTGTCTTCCCAGCTCTTCTGTCTGCGCTTCTTTCTCTCTCCCAGTACCTTTCAGTGAACCCAGTTCCCACCTGTCAGTGCCTACTGTCTTTCCTGCTTAACTGTGTATCTACTATGTAACTTGCTATGATGGTGTAAGGTATAATCCATCTCACAAATATTTGCATTTCAAAAAGGAACTCTTTAAGATGGAAAAGCCTTCAAGATCCACAGGAATGAAGCTATAATGGTGAAGCTATAATTGGTCATTAGCTCCAACAGAGGAAGAGAGAGAGGTAGTAGAGTGGATATTCTGGAGTTGGGGAGAGATACCTACTCCTAAGGCCAACCTTGAACCTAACCCCTAACCCTTCTCCCAACACTCTGTTCTTTTTACCAATGGATTTTCACCTCATAGTGGAATTCTTTTCCCCACTCCCATCCTCTATGTCATTAACCCCCTCAGGCATAATGAGTTTATTATAGTAGTCCTTTATTAATGATCAGTTATTCCAGTGGGAGTGGGAGGGAAGGTTGTGGACCAAGCATCAATCAAGTGTATCCCTGTTCAGCTAGGTCCAATCCCTTACTCCACAAAAGACCCTTTTCTGATACAGTTGCCTTAGTGGCCTTATTGCCATCCTCTCAGAGGAGATGAGAATGTACATTCCCTTCTGTCCTTGGGCCAAATCTTGTTAAAAGGAGCTCTCTTTATAGAGGTTTTGTTTATCAAGGTATTGAATTTAACTGTTACAGAAACTTTTCCTCCAGAGAGCACAGATGTTTAAAGGAACACAGTTTAATGATGTGGTACACTCAAGTTTGAACTTAGGTGGCTAATAAAATACTTTTTTTTTTTTTTAACGAGAACCAAAAATATTTATTACTAAATCAACCCAAATATTGCAAAGCCCTTCATTTTAAATTTAAAATCATTTCTTTGACAAAATGGAAGGTGGCATTGCTCTTTGGTGGGCTTATAAATTGGGAAGAGCATTGGATTACCCCTGAAACGTCTCTGGAAGCTTCTGTTAACCTCTTTTTTTTTTTTTTTTTTTTTTTTTTTTTTAAAGTCGGACAATGGTATATAACTTTTAACTCTCGATAGGAACTAATTCTGAAGCATCAAATGCTTCTGAAACAGAATCTGACCACAGAGACGAACTCAGTGATTGGTCATTAGCTCCAACAGAGGAAGAGAGGGAGAGCTTCCTGCGCAGAGGAGACGGCCGGCGGCGTGGAGGGGGAGGAAGAGGACAGGGAGGAAGAGGACGTGGAGGAGGCTTCAAAGGTACAGAGGTCTTCATTATTATCAAGGTGAATTTTAACAGCTGTCAGAATTTCCATGAAAAAGCTTGGTGATGCAATGAAGTATTTTCAAGATCTCACCTCTCCTGTTTTGTGCTGGTCATTATAGGGAAGGATCAGCCTTTCATTTGTGTAGTAAGTAATGATATTAGACAGCTGCCTATGGTTCGAGTAGAATATATGAATGAAAACTGATAATTTCTTCAGCTTTGGAGATTCAGAGCACAGCATCTGATCATTAACTCAGATTGAGTTGTAATGCAGTTGATCCAGAATTGTAATATCTTTGGAATATTTTCCATTTCTTGGTAGCAGGCTAGATTATTAATCCTTATGTATCTGGTATCAGTAGGCTCTTGTTTACATTTTAGATTTTATGGTTGGTCTAAACAGACAGTGTGGGAATAAAGAAATTCCAATAAACATTTTAGAATCAGTAAATGTTAAAAAATGAAATATTTTTAATATATTAAAATATTTTTGGGCCGGCCCGGTGGCGCACTGCTACAGTGTGCCGCTTGGGAAGCGTGGCGGCGCTCCCGCCG
>NW_007726878.1:173910-203967 GCF_000696425.1 Galeopterus variegatus
GAGGGTTCGGATCCCACATACAGACCGGCCGCTCACTGGCTGAGCAAGAAGCGGGGGCAACACCGAGGGTTGCGATCCCGTAGCCGGTCCCGGTCCGGTACGGGCGCGACACTGAGGGTTGCGATCCGATGCCGGTCACAAAAAAAGACAAAAAGGAAGAAAAAAAAAATATTTTAATATATTTATTAAATTATATTTTTAAAATAATCCTATAGGAAATGACGATCACTCCCGAACAGATAATCGTCCCCGTAATCCAAGAGAGGCTAAAGGAAGAACAGCAGATGGATCTCTTCAGGTAAAACCTGTGTGCCTCTTTACATCTAAATTTTTTTAATATGGTAGTTTGAGATTTGCGTTTATTTTATTTTTAAACGTGTTCAAAGATTGCAACTTTGGTATATGTGATTTATTTTCCCTTCAACATTATAATTGTGAGCAATCGTAGCCCTTCGTGACAAGCACAGAAATAAGAGGATTTCTCTAGAGAATATGCAGTCTAAGTAAGTATTTGTGAAGACTTTGACAGTCCTCAATTCCCCAAGAAAAGAAAACATCCTGGAATATACTAAGAGACCTGAATAAGCCCGGTAGGAGCCTTCTTTCCTGAGTTGCAGGGATAGGAGCCATTCTCTCTCATGTCTATTCTTGATAGACAGGACTGATGAGATGCAGCTAGTCATCATGCCAAGTCAGTCAGCTGCTTATTTACAGCCAGGTCTATTCTGAGGATCCCTTCTCAATCTGTCATAGCCAGTGCTAAACCCATTGTTAAATGATTTTAAAATTACCCCTGAGCACATTCAGGCACCTCTGCTAAGTGCTTTGTATATGTTTTATTTAATCTTACAGCAGCCCACTGAGGTAAGTGGTTTTACTATTTCATTTTATAAGTAAGTAAACGAAGCTTTAGTCCTTTGCCCGAGGTCACATAGCTAGCAAATGGCAGAACAATATTCAAATCCTGGTATATGATTCTCAGAACCCGTGTTCTCGTCTGCTTTTTCTGTATCTTTAAACTCTTATTTCTGAAGCCAAATAGTTAGGGTTTCTTTCTGACCATGGGTTGGTTTGGGACCAACACCCAAGAGTAGTGAGAGATACTTGTTAAGGCAAAAACTTTATGATGTAATATTCTGTAGAATTCATAGCATCTCTGAGTAGATGTTAACTACTTCTGGGTTCTTAAGGACCAACATAGAAAAGGCCTTGGACATAAATAAAAAGAAAAATGGAATACTGAATCAAAAGGTGGTGTTTTCTGTGCAAGTATGAAAATAGATACAAATCAAAGCACTAAATCCTCGACAACCAAACATTTAAAACACACACCCGGATCAAACACTTAAGCACACTTCAAAATTATGGTCAACCATCTTGGGATATTTTTAGCATTTGTACTTGAAGCAGATCAATATTTGTAGTTGTTTTACGTACAATGGTCATTATTATCTTCCTTTTGTATAGCATCTGGAATGCTGTTAGCAGTATTCAGCATTGGCGCTTAGAATATTTTGTAACTCTTAGAATATTATTTTTTAAATTGCATTCATCTTTATATTCTCCTAGGATTCCAGTCCTTCCACAAATTATTGTCTTCAGATTTCCCTATACCATTTTGTTCTTCAGAGTTCAAGTTGTAGGATCATCTGAATTGCCTTAGAAGCTACTAGAAAGCCACACTCATAATTTTCCTACTGTATGATGATGAGAGCTCTTGGTATAGAGAAACTTAATTATAAGTATGATAGACATAAACTTGTAAACTAAAGGCTATTTAATAGGTAAGTTAGTTAAGTTCTTATCCTGGTAAAATCAGAATGGGAAAACATAATTTTATGTCTTTGTTCCTGGGTTTCACAATCTGGAGAATAACCCAAGTGAACTCTAGTGTTAGAGTATGTATATCTTCTGGTAATCAGTAATAGTAATTCATTTTAACTGTTTGTTTCTCACTGTTTTATTCTGCTTAGAAGAAGACACAGTAGGATTGTGAGTTTTTCTCTAACTTTGGACGCAGTGAGATGACCAATGTGTTCCAGTTAAAGAAGAAGAGTGTTTTAAAATCATAAACCAAATAAAGATCCTACCTTACCTTAATTTCTTGCACTTCTGGTCTCATCTCCATTTCCCCTTTTAACAAGTAGAATTTACACTTCAGGCTTAAATTTCTTGTCAGGCCAATTACAGATTACAGTAGGATATGGTCTGTATGTATAACAAATATAACTTGTTTTAGATCAGAGTTGACTGCAATAATGAAAGGAGTGTCCACACTAAAACATTACAGAATACCTCCAGTGAAGGTAATCGGCTGCGCACGGGTAAAGATCGTAACCAGAAGAAGGAAAAGCCAGACAGCATGGATGGTCAGCAACCACTTGTGAATGGAGTACCCTAAACTGCATAATTCCGAAGTTATATTTCCTATACCATTTCTGTAATTCTTATTCCATATTAGAAAACTTTGTTAGGCCAAAGACAAATAGTAGGCAAGATGGCACAGGGCGTGAAATGAACACATATACTGCTAAGAATTTTATTTCATTTTTTGGTATTGGCCATAAGCAACGATTTTCAGATTTGCACAAAAAGATATCTTGAAATTTGAAATATTGCTTTTAATTATACTTAGCACTTCAGGGCAGGATTTTAGTTTTATTTTTTAAAGTACTGAGCCGTAATATTCTTAGTTAATTTACCATTTTTCTGCATTGGGTGATAATTCACCAGTACATTTCAGTTTTTCTGAATAAATAGAATTTATGGTAATCATTTTAGAGTTCGGTTTTCAGTGTCATAATAGAAGTCTTCGTGAAATGCTGTGTCATTTCATGTCCTGTGTCAGTTTATGTTTTGGTCCACTTTTTCAGTATTTTAGTGGACCCTGAAATTTGTGTGATGTGACATTTGTCATTTCCATTAGCAAAAAAAAAAAAAAAATGTTGTATGATCTGTGCCTTTTTTATATCTTGGCAGGTAGGAATATTATATTTGGATGCAGAGTTCAGGGAAGATAAGTTGGAAACACTAAACGTTAAAGATGTAGCAAACCCTGTCAAACATTAGTACTTTATAGAAGAATGCATGCTTTCCATATTTTTTTCCTTACATAAACATCAGGATAGGCAGTATAAGGAATAGGACTTGTTTTTGTTTTTGTTTTGTTGCACTGAAGTTTGACAAATAGTGTTATTGAGAAGGATGTGTAATTTTTCTGTATAGACAGGAGAAGAAATAACTATCTTTTCGTTTGTGAGAGGCTAAAATGTTTTCAGCTAGGAACAAATCTTCCTGGTCGAAAGTTAGTAGGATATGCCTGCTCTTTGGCCTGATGACCAATTTTAACTTAGAGCCTTTTTTATTTCATCCTCCCCAAAGTTTGTGAAGTTTCTCATGTTTTAATTTCAAGTTTATTTTGGGGAGATAGGAAGGTCATTTCCATGTATGCATAATAATCCTGTGAAGTACAGGTACTTTGTCTAAGAAACATTGGAAGCAGGTTAAATGTTTTGTAAACTTTGAATTATAAGGTCTAATGTATAAGCAGAATTGGAAAGCAGACTAGGATTGGTTAACAAATAAATGTTTTGTTTTTTCCTTTTGTTTATTGATGTGCTGGGTTTTGGTTTTGTTTTTGAGTCTTTTTTTTGTTGTTGTTAATGAATGGAAATTACTGAGGAAAAATATGTGAAGGACCTTCATTCTAAGATGTTATATTTTTCTTAAAAAAATAACTCCGAGTAGGGGTACCACTGTATCTGTACAGAGCCGTACAAACCGAAGTTCTGCCTCTGATGTGTTTTGTGAGTTTATTTCTTCGAATTTTCATTTTACAGTTACTTTTCCTTGCATACAAATAAGCATATAAAAATGGCGACAAACTGCACATGATTTCACAAATATTAAAAAGTCTTTTAAAAAGTATTGCCAAACATTAATGTTGATTTCTAGTTATTTATTCTGGGAATGTATAGTATTTGAAAACAGAAATTGGTACCTTGCACACATCATCTGTAAGCTGTTTGATTTAAAATACTGTAGATAATTAACCAAGGTAGAATGACCTTGTAATGTAACTGCTCTTGGGCAATATTCTCTGTACATATTAGCGACAACAGATTGGATTTTATGTTGACATTTGTTTGGTTATAGTGCAATATATTTTGTATGCAAGCAGTTTCAATAAAGTTTGATCTTCCTCTGCTAAATTGATGTTGATGCAATACTTACAAATGATTGCTTTTAAAATTTTAAGATAGGAAAAGAAATCTATAGAAAGTGTTCTGTTACAAAATGTAACCGTTACCATTGGAAATTTCACATGTTGTAGGAAGTTAGTTGTTATCTACCAACTTTCAAGAACTTAATCTTGTTTAATAAAGTGAAAAAAATCAAGATGGTACAAAAACAACAGTGTGCCATTACAATATGCACTAAGTCTCTTTTTTACAAAGGCTGAATTCAGCGAGGCGCTAACTTGCTTAAATGTGAATTACTAACTTCTAAAACTGTAATTTGATTCACATGTTTTCAAATGGAGTTGGAGTTGATTCATATTACAATATTTGTGTGCTAAACGTGTATGTTTTTCAGTTCAAAGTCATGTTTTTAATATCTTATTAAAGTTTCAAAAGATCTGAAGATTGTTTATCTAGATGTAAATTTTTATTAAAAAGTTGCACTTATGAAAAAGCAAAAATTAGTCTGACAGATGTTTGCTCCTGGTTTTAAATTTCTAAATCTGACAATAATTAATGATATGTTGGGGGAAAGATATTTTTCATGCAGAGCAAATAGGCGGTACAAATAATCTTTTATGTGCCTAAAAGGCAAAACTGAAAATGTTTGCAAATAATTCTCCATATTCCCAGTTATAAAATTTCAACACATTAATTACATAGGATTCCACAAAATCATATTGAACATATACTCCTGTCTGTGCACACATAAACATACCCTGCCATTTGGAAAATATTGTGTGTCTATGTGGTAAAAAAAAAAAAAAATAACCATTGATGTCAACATCTCAATCATAAATGACAAGTTTGTAGGTAAAATGTGCCTGGGAATTGGCTGTTGTGGTCACTTCAAGGAACTCTGGCACAACCTACAGCCTAAAAAAAAAAGTGCAAATGGAGAGGTGACAATACCAAAGTTCCACCCAGTGTTAGATTCCAAAATGATGCAAGACAGTCTCTTCTATATTGATGATTTTTTTTTTCCCCGCCAGAAAAAAATAACTTCTGTTTTCTGTTTTTCCAGTTTTTCACTCTGGTACTTTCCTGGTTCTCTGCTACCTATTCTGCCTAGCTGCGCACAGCCTATTAGAGGTGGGTAGGTAGAAACTATCCTCCAGTAACTCGGTTGGACTTTCCTTGTTTCACAGCAGTTTTCAGCACTGCACATGAACAGTTGATCGGCGGCAGCTGGCTTGACACTCAACGTGGCTCAGAGGCATTTCTCTCATCTGATCGTGATCTTAGAACTCTTGCTGGTTTGGAATATAGTGTCTTTTAGAGTCAGTGTACTGATTCTGATTCCTATTGAGCCAGTTTCTGTTTTGTGGCCATAAACAGCATCTTTCCCTCGTGAACCTCGGATGCCTCTGATAACCGGTTACTCTGAAGTAGCCATTACCAGGGGCTAATCTAGGTTGCTTAGAAAGCTTAACACATGCCAGGATTTAAATCTTGAGCATTTTTGCCTCTGTGTGTTTATCTGGTGCCATTTACGTTTTTCTTTTTTTTTCTTTTTCTTTTCTTTTTTTCCAATTTCTCTCTCAAAACTCCACAAAGAAATGGGAAAAATCCACTTTTTGTGCTGAGTTTTATGTTAGTGGGAGAGGCTTGCTCTGTGGAAGAGATAGATTCATGGGGAAGATATCTCCTTTACCTGGAGTCAGACCCAAGGTGCAGCCAGCAGTTCCCTGGCCTTTAAATGAGAGAATGGTATTCATGTCCCACTTGCTGGTCCTTTGCTGATATATCTCTCTCATTAAAACGTTTTCCTTTTGTATGGCATTTTGTGGTTTGCCTTAACCCGCCATTTCACGGATGGTGCCCAATGTGAGGCAAACTCCACTTTTAACATGTCTGGCCTTTTGGAAACTGCAAAGGGGATCAGTTGAGCCATGCCAGGGATGGACAGCATCCCTCCTGCACCTGATGGCAGGAAACCTGGCCAAATTAAAATCAATGGTGAACATGGTATCTCGGTGCCTATTTACATCCATGTGCCACAGAGGCGCTGGAAAATCTACCACCAAAGGTAGGTTGAGACAATTTGATCCTTTGACACTTTACATGTCTGCTAGCCCTTGTGAGCACTAAGGAAAAAAAGTTGGACGAAGAGAGCCCTTGGCCCCCAAGTGCCATTGGAACAGTTGATGCCACCTGACCTTTTTGATTTGAGACCTGTCATTGTGCAATGTGTCACCCACAAGCCTTTATGGGGAATTGGGGTACAGTACACTGACACGGAATTGGACTCCCGGTAATGGTCACAGGAGTCTCTTGAGGCTTGAATTACTTAGGTAATGAAGAGGCTACACCCAAGAAGTATGTACATGAAGCTGAAGAGTGAGCGTTTGGGGTTTACTCTGGGATTCTCTTTTGATGAATGAAATCGGCTAGGCTGACCAGTGGGGAGGAAACAAATGTGCCTGCCCTGTCCTTGAATTGGATGCTCAGAGAAATCAGATTCACATATCCACTAAGAAGAGATTTCTGAGACACAGTATGCAAAGTGGAACAACCCTACTGAGGTCAGAGCTGCTTTGAGACACCTTGGCATTTTAGCATGATTGTATGAAAATTCTCGGCATCTAGGATAACTTGTGACCAAATGACCTTAATTCAGAGAATTCTAGAAAAGTTGATGAGATTTTCCACGAGGACATCCCTATCTTTGCTCCTGCCAGAGTGTAAGGGATAAGATATTCCTTTGAGACTGATGTATGTGCCATCCAAAAGGGGACAATGAGATAAGGAACCCTGGAAGGTGACCTAGGTCTCCGCCAAAATGAAGAGGCAAAGGAAGAGTGCCCCTTTAGACTTCCTCCTGTGGCTCTCTCAGGCATCACATTATGGCTGTTGGTCTTGAACAAAGGAATCACTAGGTAAGGAGGTAGTTGGGAAAATGAGAGAGGCTGGTAAGCTGATAAGCAACCAATATTCTAAGGTTGCAGAAAGAACACAAGGGTGCAGGAAACAAACATGGCTGATTTTAGAGCAAGCATTAAGCCCCCTGTGGAGACCTGTTGCAAGGAGGTTAAGGGTGGGAGGGTTCCCTCTGGAGATGGAGATTGTTTGCTTGGAGAAGGATCTAGAAGAGGAAGCTAAGCAGTTAGGTAGCCACATCTTAACACTGCTGAAACAAGACTCTCAGACACCCTACACCCTCACAGGCCTCTGTGCCACTCCGGAAGCTGATTTTCTAGTCAAACTGCTATAGAGTGTTTCAGTCCCGATTTGATCAATCAAGGTTTGAGTCTGTTTAAACTAAAAGGAAACTTGGCTCAGAGTCTGGTCTCTGCTGTCTTCAAGAAGATGCTAACTTTTTGCCCTAGTCCCTGTAGCCTGGAACATAGGTGGGGGGAGGACTCAACAGTCCTAGACTTAACCAAACCCTGGAGCCCAAGATACTGTCATTCTTTGACCTGATAAGTGCACAGTAAATTTCCCCAGGATTTGACACTGGTTTTACTTCAACCCAGAGACTCGGTACACTTACTGCAGACGTCACTGGCTTCTTTGATGAGACCATGCTCACAGTCCCTTTGTCAAACTGCATAATTGATATGGATATGCTGGGTTCCCTCAGCCAGTCATAGTACGCTGACCTGCTGGGTGGGTGTAGGCATGGTAATGCCTCGTGGTGAATGCTATCAATTAGTCTTATTGAGTCTGAAGAGCCTCCTGTACTTCCAAAGCCTGCCAGGATTGTCCACTTCAAACTGTCAAGTACCGTGAGGTGAGAAAGGAAACAGTCCCTCATACAAAGTTTATTGCCATTGCCAGAAGAAAGTGATAGACCACACTGCCTTCCAATTCCACAGTCCTGTTTATCCAGTGAACAAATCCAGTACCCTTGGCCTCTGATTATGGGTCATTGTGGTTTTAATAGTGGTCACCATGGCATTCACATTGCTTGATATACCAACAGATGACTGAACTGATTGCAGCCATTACTGGCACTTGGTATGGGGTTGTGCTGTCTAATTCTTCAGCCACTAGCCGCATGTGCCTATTGAGTGAAATATGGCTGATCTGAATTTAGATGTGCTGTAAGTGTAGAATACACAGCAGATTTTGAAGACTTAGTTTAAAAAGAATGAAAAATACCTCACTAATTTTTTATATTTAATTGTTGAAAAGTCAATATTTTGGATCTATTGGGTTAACTAAAGTATGTCATTCAAGTTCATTTTGCCTGTCTCTTTTTGCCTTTTTTTCAATAGTGACTACTCGATAATTTAAAATTACATACGTGGCTTATATTATATTTCAGTTAGACAGAATTGCCCTAGATATTATTAATGTCCTCTGGATTTCTCTAGGAAGAAAAAAAATTGTTTTTACCTGGAAGAACATAAAGTTCACCTGTACTGTCCTGTCTCGGGGATTTTGCAATACTTAACACTCTCACACACACACACAAAAACAAACAACAACAACAACATCAACAACAACAACAACAAAAAACGGGGGGGGGGGGGGGAAGATATAACAACCAAAAATTTTTTTTTGAAGTTCTTACAACGAGAAAATGGAGGGGACACATCTGGGTGGGAGGGGGGAGAGGGAGGAGGGAGGGAGGTTTCGGTGATGGGACATAATAACTAACTACATTGTATATTGACAAAATAAAATAAAATAAAATTATCAGTGGTAAAGAATGTTTAAAAAAAATATATTTGCAATGTATCAGTAATGTGTTGGGCAAGGCCCTTCCATTATACTGATGATATTTTGATAGTGACTCTCACAGAGGAAACTATTCTCATTGTAATGTATGCTGTCTAAGCACAGCTGTCCACAGGTGGTGGGCCTTGAATAAGGATAGAGACCAGAGCCAGTTCACTCAAGTGCATATCATGGGGGACTATATGAGCAGCAGCCCAAAGACACATGCCACAGCCTAATAAGGAAAAACTATTGGCCTCACAGACACTAACTACAAAAAAGGAGTACCATGACTTGTTTGGCCTCTTTGGGTATTAGAGGTAGCACCACTACACCTAGGAACATTATTCAAGCATCTGTACTAAGTCACCAGACTAATAGCCGAATTCGAATAGAGACCATTGCAGCAAGAAGCCTCAGAAGCAATACAGTAAAACAATACCTGTTCCTCCACCCCTAATTTATTGTGATCTTATGGAGTTTTATATGTCTGTGACCAGACTCATGCTGATGCATCTGGCAACAAGACTTTGCCAATATTGAAGGTGGGTCATCTCTCCACTGTTGAACACATGCTGTTTGAATGACAGTTGGCCCATTTAAAAGCCCTAGTGGGGGAGATTGTCTCACTGAAGGAAAAAGTGACTCTCAGATCTAACATTCCCATTCTGCAATGGGTTCACTGGACCAAATTCCATAAGACAAGTCTATCAGTGAGGGTCCAGTCAGAAAAACAGTAATCACACCAGTAATTTTAACAATTTAATATAGGGATTAGTTCAACAAATATAAAAAGACTGAAAATGCTGAATAGGCATATTAAGGTAACAGATTTGCAAGAAGCCCCTAACATCTTAAGGCCTTGGGGGAACAAAAGGATGAGGCTGGGATGATGAGAAGCCAAAATCTCAAAGGAGAGGCTCATGGAATTAAAACGCAAACCTTTAGAAAAGGGACACTATCCAAATGGTACTGGTACATTGGTAACTTGGAGGCAGACCCCCGTGGGGCTGTGACTTAGACCACTGGGGAAGGGGTGCCAGTCAACTGGCTGATGCTGGTGTCTGAGGAGGTGGAGTGATGTTAGTTCAGAGAGTGGGGGGGAGGGGGAGAAATCCGGAAATTGGATTCAGCTGCTGTTTCTACTAGAGTGAATCATCATATTTCAGTCTCCTTCTAGAGCCTCTTATTGGCAGGACCTAATAGGGAATAGCTGGTGAGGGAGAAATGTGATGTGCAGAGTCCCAGCCCCAGTGTCACAGGACAGTATAGAAGGATGGTTTGGAACTGAGAGACAATAGCTTAATAATTGGCAGAGTGCGACAAGCTGAAGAAATGCGAAATGGAAATGGTACATCCAGTTGGGAGTCAAGCCAACTGCAAGGATAGGTGGTTGCCCACCGGGTAGGTACTGAGAAGGCCCCACTGCCGCTTTGCCTGAGCTACTGGCTCAATGGGGGCCTCAATTTTGAGACTTAGTACCATACAAGGAAGCCTGTTTAACTTATGAGACAGCTTTCCTCCATGGTGAACAAGTTCAATGGGATACTAAGCCGTCTGTTATAATGACGGTAAATGTTGACAAACCGTGGCATTGGCTATTCTGCACAATGGGTGGAACTTCAAGCAGTGTTTTCGGCAACAAAGCATTCTGTTTCTTGATGAATGAAATATACTTTTATACAGACTCATGAGCTTCTGTTAATAGCTTCACTCTGGTCAGGCTGTTAGGCCACCCAGGATGAGATTACTAAAGTCATATACATATGGTGCTCCATATGGAAACATATACAACTCATTTACAAGCTCAATTAATTAGTTGCATATGTATTTGTCTCCTAAGAAAAGCAAGACATCTGCAATGAGAAAGTCAGTTGAGACTGTGAGCCATCCTATCCATGGTGACTTACTGGATTCATGTTCAGATCCACCACAGTAACAAATCCACCATAAAGTTCTATCATTCGACATACAAACAAACTATTGACACCCCCAGAGCCTGCACTCCTTGGCAACCTTACAGGGTTAACTTGGCATAGCACAGAAGCTAGGACTGGCTCATACTGACAGATTTGCCTATAGGCCCCCTGCCCCTACATAGGGGCATAGAGTGGGTCCTGACCACTTTGGACACACTCTCTAGGTATGGGGTTGCTGTCCACCTCCCCAGTTAGATAGCACACATAGATTTAGGCCTCCAAGGGACTAATTTGCCAGGGATTGAGATTTCCTTACATGGTTCAATATGACAACTGAACTCATTTATGGCCACTGTCAAGCAGCAGTGGGCCAATGGGACTGTCAGCATGGAATTCACTGGCACTCCCATGCTTCTTTCCATTTTCATTAAGCAGATGCAATCAAATGCTAGAATGACTGGCTCAAGGAGCAACTACATTGGCCACTTCAACAACCAGCTCCGTAAGGCCGACTAGCACAACTCTGCTGCACTGTGTACACTGCCATATCCCATATGTTAGTTCATGTCCTCTGAATAGCATCTGCCAAGACAGGATTTGATGTGCAAGGGATTTTGCAGGAGAAACACCTGTAAGAGATAAAGGGAAGGGAGCCAGAGAAGGACAAGAGGGAACACGGTGCAAATCTGACATTGATGAAGGAAAGGGAAGAAAGGACGATTGCATAGGAAGAGCTCCAATGGTAGTGCAGTTCCAGTTAAGTTTCAACAAGGCTGATGGGGAGTTCTTGAGCTATAGTCACCTGTTAAAGGAGTTCTATTCACAAAAATGGGTCTGCATTAGTACCCTCACTGTGATCAATTATTGGTTAAAAATAGCCTGCAGGAAGCATGACTGTGGTGCAAACACATTAGTGGATCCAGAAGGATAGCAGCTGAGGCTGCAAGTCAATTATGATCTCTAAACAGGAGATTGGAGTGGCACACTTCCTGGCACCCTTTTTGGATGCACACTGACCATGGTGAGTAGCTGGGAAGTTTTCAGTGTATGGATCACAGAAATGAGAATAAACAAAAGTTAGGTGCTTCTTTCTTTTTTCTTGTTCTTAGGGTGGCATCTGTTGTTTTTACCCATTGGAAAGACAACTTTGACACTGGGTTTGCCACACACCTTCTCTGCTCATGTAGTAAGTCACCTTTGAACTGTAGCCATCTTTCTCATCTCAGGAGTTTGCCTTTGGTAAAGGGATTGTTACCCCTGGTTCTCTGTGGAGCTCTTCATTCCAGGAAATAAAAGAAGGTCTGTTTCATGAAGGAACCTGACAGACCCTAACTGGTGGGGATGAACAGATGCAATCCTGGGAAGCTATTAGAGGATCAAGGGGCACATAGCCTCTGTGTTTTTCTATTCCAGATATGGGCAGACTATACCTGTCTCCTACAGTGACCCACAGTGCCAACCACAATGCTAGATATATCACTCCCAATTTGATTTGGCTATGGGAAAATCTTATCACCATCCTGCTATCAAACAATGCCTCAAATGTTGCTTCTACAGGCGGAGGCCTCAGTCACTGTTTGCCCTGGCCTTATATACTCAAGTGTCTATCCCCTGTGATGTCCATGCCAAAGAGATACAGAGGATCACCTTGGACCCAACTCAAAGCAACATTTGTGTGCTCATCACCACTTCAAGGACTGGTGTTTCTGTGTGGTTAAGCCAGCCTTCCATGCCTCCCTTGCTCCCCCTTCACAGGGTTATCCACTTCCTAAGGGTAGCCATTCAACTCTTTAATAATGCAGGAACCAATGGATGCAGGCTATATTCTCAGCCTCTGGAGCCATCAGCAGGACCCCCCTTGGGGCATGAGGGACACAGTTTATTACTATTTTATCAAGGGGTGTTCCTAAGGTTCACCTGGGGAGATTATCAATGAGATAGCTGGGGGTCTCCCTACCAAAGATATTGTTGACTTCTTCCCTCAGATTGTGTTGGATATCTGCGTAATTTTGGATTATTTACTGACTAAGCAATGTGAACTGTGGCGCACCTAATTCTGGGTGAATACCTCACCAAAAACGGAGCTATCAATCAGCAACTGTTGGAGCTAGCCACATGGCTCCAAACCACCCCCAGTCTAAGCCTTGGGATTTTTTTCTTATGGCTTGGCCTGGGCTCCATGATGAGTGGTCTCAGGGAACTCTACAGGTTTTCATGATGAACTTTATACTATTATTTAGGACCTTCCTCATTTTACCTCTCCTTTGGCATAGTCATGTAGTGGATTGAATTGTGTCCCCCCAAAACTTGAATTCTGTCCCCTAAGTTTCATGTACTAGAAACTTAGGCCCCACTGTGACTGTTAAGAGGATGGGAAATCTTATTATGGTAATTGAAAGGTGGAGCCTTGAAGAGGTGATTGGATTGTAGGACATGCAGTAGTGAATGGATTAAAATTGGTGGCCAGGGGCATGGTTCTGAGGGCTTTAAAAAGAGAGTGAATGAGGAGGTTATTCTCTGCTCTCTCTGTTCTGCCATTTTGCAATGTGGTACTCTGCCATCACTGTCACCACTACTAAGGCCTTCGCCAAGTGTATTTTTGGACTTTAGACTTCCCAGCCTCTGAAACTGTAAGCAATAAATTTCATTTACTTACAAAGTACCCAGTTCTGTGTATTTTTTAATAAGCAACAGAAATGGACTAATACAGTCACAAACTTTGGGAACCCCATTTAAAAACTCGATTTCTAGCTACAATGGAAAGACACATTTCACTGTGGGGTATGAACAGAAGACCATGTGCCTCATCTTACTAACACTTTGGCTTGTTAGTTACCCTAATTAGACCTATTCTTTTACCCCCATTCTACATGACACTGGTGTTTTCTTTCACTCACCTTCCAAAGATAGATTAAAGAGGGCAAAACTAGAGGCAGGGAGGCCAACTTGCTGGAATTATGAGCCAATGTGAAGGTAGCAAGAATGGAGAAGGATGGGATTCCTATAATATTTAGGAGATAGGATCTGTGGGATTCGGTGACAGTTAGGTGGGAGGAAGGGGAGAGGGAAGAAACTAGGGTTATGATTTACAAATTTTTGGCTTGAATAATTTTATTCTTTTGGAGGGACAGAGAGCTATTCATTTAGCTAATAATGCTTATTGAATGTATACCATTAGTCAGGCAATCTGATGCTGGGGGTACAGAAGAAAAAGACACTGGGAGATACAAGTGAACATAAAATAAAAGATAATTACAGGGACAAATAGATATCATGTGCCTCCTCATATGATGCACTGAGAAGGGTACAACATCACTTCTGTACTGTTCCTGCTAAAAAATGAATAAGCTGGCTCTAATCGTGTGAAAACATAGGCAACCCCAAACTGATGAATAGTTTACAAAATAAATTGCACTTTTCAAAATTGTTGAGGTCATAAAAGAGTAAGAAATACTGAGAAACTGTTTCAGATAAAAGGATACTAAAAAGACATGACAATTAAATGCAACATGTGATCCTAGATTGGATCTTTTATTTTTCTTTAGAAAATGACCGGCAAGGGGATCTCAGCCCCTGACTTGGTGTTGACAGCACCATGCTCTCCCATGTGAGCTAACCGGCCATCCCTACATGGAGATCCGAACCTGTGGCCCTGGTGCCATCAGCACCACATTTTTCCAAGTGAGCCAATGACCAGCCCCCCTAGATTGAATCTTAAACCAGAAAATATTGTTGTCTTTTGTTATAAAGGACATTATTGGAAAAACTGGCTAAATATGAATAAGGTCTGTAGATTACACAATAGGACAATGACTAATTTTCTAATTTTGAAAATTTGTTATGTAAGAGAAAGTTCCTGATTTTAGGAAATACACACTGAAGTATTTAGAGGCAAACGGCTGAGATGCTCATATGAGCTGAAAGAAGATGCAAACAGTAGTAGCAGAGCAGCTAAGCATGCTTGGGCTCTGGAGTTAGACTGCCTGGGTTCTAATCCTAGCACAGCTATTTAGTACCTATGAGACTTTGGGCAAGTTATTTAAACATCTTATAAATTCCATTTCCTCATCAGTAAAATGGATGATGGTAATAATAGCACGTACCTCATAGAGATGTTGTGATGGTGAAATTAGTGAGAATATGTGAAGAAGTTAGACCCATGCGTGGCAAATATGTACAGTCAATGTTGGATGTACTTAAGCTATTTTGCCTCTGTCCTGTGAAAACAGAGAGAAATGGGACACAGCCTCCTTCTTCTAGGAGCCATAATGTAATAGAAAAAATTACAAAGTTAAAAGATAATAATAAACCCATGTGATGAGTAGCCTGCTAGGGATTTGAGCTGAGTGCAACTGAGGCTGGAGCAATAAATTCTGTGGGGGGATGTCAAGAGAAGTTTCATTGAGGAATTATGGCTTAATTGGATCATGAGGTATGAGCAGGACTTTACCAAAAATGTGCTTTTCCACTTCTGGCAGGCCAAGGGTATCATAGGTGCAAAAGCACAGAGTTCTGGAAGGGCATTGAGTACTGCTGTGTAACATAGGCAATGTAGTAGTGGTTGGCATATGGGCCAGACTCACCTGCCAGGTGTGTGTGTTGGGGGGGGGCATTGACTGCCAGTTAGTTGGCACAGGTTCATATCCCAGCTTAAACATCAATTGTACCAATGTTTTATAGTTTTGATTGTAGAAATCTTTCACCTCCTTGGCTAAATTTACTCCTAGGTATTTTGTTTTTTGGATAGCTATTTATTGTAAATGGAATTACTTCTTGATTTATTTTTCAGAATTTTTTATTATTTAATTGTACATATTTATGGGGTACAGTGTGTTATTTCAATACATGCATTGAAGAGCCAGTGTAACTTGATTCTCCACACTCTTTCCCTGATACAACAATTTGGAAGCTCAAGTTGGAATGGCAGCATCAAAAGACAGTGTTACCTCTGTCAGCCCAGGTATTAGGGATGACAATGAGCAGAGTGCCCCTTCCTATCTGTGTTGTGCATGTAGTGCATGTGCATTGTAACTACCAATAAACCTTTGCTGTTTTAAGACACAAAGACTTTGGTATTTTATCATTTTTAACCACCCTCATAAGCCCTGAAGAATTAGGGACTTTTCTGGACACTTCGGTGCCCCATGCCAATCTCCAGATAGGAAAACAATGGGCATTTTTCACTTCTCCCACCTTGTTGATGGGGTGCTAAAATTGGATGCAAGGTTTGGAAGCATGTTTGTTTAACAGAAGAATGCCAACTCAATATAAACAAAGAAAAGCCATCAGGCAGATTTATGGGGAGAAGCTCCCAAACAGTGAGTAGAGGAGGTGGCAAACACTGAGCATATCTTTCTCTCTTTCTATAAATTAACTGAAAATTCTGTTTTTTATATTCGAGCACCACGAGATTAATAATATTATAACCATACCTTATGGGAAAGTATAAAAGGGAGAACAAACCTGTCTGGGAGTCAGAGAAGATCTCCTGAAGAAGTAATATTTAAGTTGAAGCCTGAAGGAGGGGCAGGAGTAAGCTAGGTGAAAAGGAGGGAAAGCATGTGCAAAGGCAGGAGACAGCATTAGGCATCTGGGGAAGTTTGGTAGGGTTGTAACATATGAGTGAGGGAGAGGATGGCAAGGGCTGAGGCTGGGGTGGTAAACGAGGTGCAAACAGGTGGTAAACGAGGTGCAAATCTCTTATTCCAGGGAAAGGAATTTGTATTGTCAAGGCATTCACTAGCTATTGAAGGGTATTGAGCAAGAGAGGAGTGTGATCAGATATACATCTTTACAAGTACACAATAGCCACCATGTGATGAATGGATTGAAGTGGGCAAGACCATAGGTTAGAGATGAGTTAAGAGATTATTTCAGGAGTACAGAGATAATGAAGAGGGAAGCAGTGCAAACAGAGTGGTGGATGGATTAGAGACATAGTATATCAGTCAGTGTTCTCCAAAAGAACAAACCCCGTAATATATGTAAGAGATATAGATTTATTTTAAGGAATCAGCTTACGTGATTGTGGGGGCTGGCAAGTTAGCAATCTTTAGGGCATGCGGGTAGGACGGCAACTCAGGCAAGAGTTGATGCTACTTTCCTTGAGGCAGAATTTCTTCTTCTTCATGGAAACCTCTGTTTTGCTCTTAAGGTTTTCCAAAAAATTGGGTAAAGCTGACCCAGATTAACATCTACAATTAGTTGACTTTAAATAAAGGATATTGCCCTCGATAATCTGGGTACGTCTTATCCTTTTACCCAGTTTCTCAAGTAAGACATCTGAGTCTTCCTTGATTCCTCAAACACTAGTCTAGGTGTTGCTTGAAGGTACTTTGTAAGCTATTGTTTGATCGAATAACTGGGCACTATAGCTTGACCAAGTTGACACATGCAACTAACCACCACAGGTAGTTTCAGAGGTAGAATAGAAGAGTTTTGTTGATCGAATGAGTGGAGATTGAAGAATATGGAGGAATCAAGGAAGACTCAGTTTTCTTACTTGAGCAACTGGATAAAAAGTAGTACCACACACTGAGATAGAGAAAAGTGGAGAAAGTGCAGGTTTGTGGTGGGTAATCATTCAACTTTGGATGTGAGCAGTTCTAAGTGCTTTTGAGTTACTCAAGCAGAGATGCTTAAGTGGGGGTCAGAAGAGAGATTTAAGCTGTAATTTTGTAAATCATCAGGAGAGAATGGCTAGTCAGCCGATTTTGTAATCACCTACAGTTTTGTAAACACCAGATTCCCTGTATCAAACATTATTTTTGCTTAAACTAATTAGTCATGTAAACTATTCAGAGGAACAAATCTCTATTCCTCACTATCTGTAAGCAATAGCTGTTGAAAACATTTATATCTCTTTGTTCATTTGTTTAACAAATGCTTTACTCTGTACATACAGCTACTTATGTGGTGTTCAAATCTGGGATATTTTCTACTGATGGCATTGAATTGGGGGTATGTGATCAAATGGTGCATACCCTTCCTAGTGAGATAGGTTGGACAACTGTATTAGTTAGAAAGCATTTGGCTACCAGAAACAGAAACACTAACTCAAAGTGGTTAAAACTATTAGGAAATGTACTATCTCATGCAACTGAAAGTTTCAAGATGAGGCAGAACTTTAAGCAGTATATCTAGTTGTCCCCATTGCCTGGAAATTGTTCCACTTACCTAGATGAAGAGAAGGGCTGTGGCAAGAATCTATGCTTATTCATGGCAAAGGCCAGTGTTGCAGCTGGATAGTCAGGGTCTTGAAAGGAGCAAGTTTAGAGAACTGAAAACAAGGAAATTTGGGAAAGAGGTATGCAAATTGATCGACGATACACTTAGAGTGTGATAATATGTCTTGAAAGGAAATATTCGTCAAAAGGTTTTCTTTGTAGAAGAGGTGCTAAATAATCAAGTGGACTTAATGCCCATTTAGTAAATGTCAATCAGACTCTTCCCTTGGTTGCCCCAGTGCTTGATTGATGGTCTCATACACAAAATGGCCATGAGGACAGGGATGAAAGTTATGCATGGACTCAATAATACAGATTTCTCCTCACCAAAACTGATTATTCCTGCTGTTCAAATGCCCAATTTGCCAGTAGAAGCCATCGACTCTGGGCTCCTGATATGGCATCATATCCTATGGGTACCATCCAGCCACCTTGGGACAGGTTAATTACATTGGACCACTTCTATTATAGAGTGGCCAATGATATTTTTCTTCACTTGAATAGATTCTCACTCCGGATTGAATTTGTTTTCCTGCCTACCACACCTCTGCTAACCCTGTCATCTATAGATTTATTGAATACCTTAGACACCACCATTGTATCTTACAAAGCATTACTTCCATCAAAGGAACTCATATTACCCTAACAGAAGTGCAGCCAGCAATAGACTGAGGCCCATTGGCTTCACTGGTTTTACTGTGTGCCACCTCACCTAGAAGAAGTCAGCCTTTAACCAGAAAACCCCAAATTGGATAATTTATAAACGAAATACATTTATTTCTTATAGTTTTGGAGGCTGGGAAACATAAGGCCAAGAGAGAGGATCTGGTGAGGTCAACAGAGAGCATCTTGTCTAAATTATCAGGATAAAATGTCCAGCCAGCCAATTTTGAAATCAACTACAATTTTGTAATCACCAAATTTCCTGTATTAAATCCCTTTTTGCTTAAAATAATTAGTTATGTATTCTATTTAACTATTCTAGCTATCTGCAACTAAACCCTGACAGATAGTAAGGAACAGAGATTTGTGGAAACTCTTTACAGACTCCCAAGACAGTGGGGGGAATCACATCGCAACAGGGCAAGAACACATCCATGTGCTCTCTTATTCCTCTAATAAAGCTACCCATCCAGTCCCTGAAAACCCATTAATCCATGAATTAATCCATTCATGGGGGCATAGCTCTCATGATCCAATTACTTCTTAAAGGTGCCACCTTTCAAATACCATATTGGGAATAACGTTCCAATACGAGCTTTGGAGGGGACACACATTCAAGCAGTGATCAATCCTAATCATCATTAAGTGTTATATATTATAGGAACAAACCATAGCTTGTTTCCATTTCCCTACTGAGACATCTTTTATTTTGTTTTCACTATAACAACAAAGATCTTTTTTTTTGTCCTTTTTGAGACCTGACGCACCGCGCTGGCGCTCAGCCAGTGAGTGCTGTGTGAGTGCACCGGTCATCCTTATATAGGATCCAAACCCGCGGTGGGAGCACTGCTGCACTCCCAGTGCTGCACTCTCCCTAGTGCAACAAAAATCTTTATATATGTCTCCTTGTACACATGGGTGAAAGTGTAGATAACTACAAGTGGAAATTCTGGGTCAGAGAATATGTGAATATTTAACTTTACAGGGTGTTATCAAAGAGGAAAAAAAAAAAAACAAAGTGATTGTACCTATTTGCACCCCAACTGGCAATGATTGAATGCCTATTTCTGCACATTACTGTGAATTTTTATTGATTTTTGCCAATCTGATTGTGAAATGATAGCTCATTTTTCATTTAATTTGTACTTCTCTGGTTACCTGAAGTTGAGTGTCCTTTCATGTCTGTCTTTGGTGATATTTTAAAAAATAGTGTCAATTCTCAGTCTACCACAAGAACAGTATTACATCCTGAGCAGTGGTACATACCATCTCATGAAACGGTTCTTGTATTCACACTCATGCAACAAGATTTTCATCACTAATTAGGTCTGGGTTGGCTAGTATCAAATCTAGCTTTCTTAAGGGTATAGAATAAAAGAGAAAGCCAGTGCAGGATTTTAAATTTACATCTGATAATTTATAAAATGGATACTTCACGTGGTTTTTTTGTGGCCCCAATTTTGAATTAGTGTTATGATATCCAGGGAGTGAGCAGGTGTATTGTAAGTGATTTTGTCCCTCTGAGTTCCTATTAGTAATATGGGTTTCTAATAATATAACATGGATTGCTCAGGAGTATTGTGCTGTAGTAGAACTGCCATGCCTCGCCTATTTACAGCAACCCCAAATGCTACAGTCAAGTACAAGCCATAGCATGTCAGAGCTGGAAGGTATCTTTACAGTCTGGCTGCCCACAGCTCATAATTGCCAGAGGGGAAAACTAAGGCTAAAAGTGCTCAACTTGTGAGGTGGTCACAAGCAGAGTTCCCAACCCATACACTCCAGCTTTATCATCTGGGTCCTCAGGGTGGCTGGTGGTGCCTGGTCATATGATCATTTCCCACGTGTGGTAGGACATGAACAAGGTTGCTGTTGTGAGGCAATTCTCCATGGGTCTGTCAAGTTTCTGCATGTCTCAAGTGAGCTTTTGTCTTTTGTCTCTGACCCAGTAGCCTTTCATCTTCTGCCAGCATCTACGAAACTGTGGCTGGCTATGTTGTTACTTGAAAGTGGAGTAAAATCTCAGACACTTCACAGTTCTTCACAGTTGCAAGCGGAAGTAGTTTCAGAAGCTGCTAGTAAGTGTTTTGTGGGACAACGGTCCTCTGGTCAAATTGGTTTTAGAAAAGCTGAAGCAAAAATAAAAATAAAAAAAGATTGAGAATAAAAGTAAAGGAAAGTAGTTTCTTTTTCTGTCATGTCTTTTAGTAAACTAAAGAGCATTATGAATTGCTTCTGGGTATGGGGTGGTGGATAGAGAGTGCTAAATTTCAGGAATCATTTTTTTCCTTTTTTTTTTTTGTCTTTTTTACTGACCGGCAACGGGATCGCAACCATTGGTGTTGCGCCCGCACCTCGCTCAGCCAGTGAGCGGGAACCGGTCTCCACATGGGATCCGAACCCTCCGCCGCACTCCCAAGCGGCGCACTCTCCAGTGCGCCACCAGGCCGGCCCTCAGGAATTATTTAAATAGGAAAACTTGCCACTTTCTCCTCTTATGGAATACCTATTAACACTGGAAAGAACAATAAAATAAAATTAGTAGAAAACCCTTTGGAAAGTGAGTATACTATGGTAAGAACAAGGATGTTTCTTTCATCCTTGCAGTTGAAGGGGACATAGTTCTCACATTCATTGTAAACCAGCACGTGGTAGGCTAACAGCTACAGAAGCATCATCTACGTGGCCCTTTGGAAGGTGTGCCCAAACCAAGGGATTTAATGGGATTTTGCCTAAGGGTCAGATTTTTGAGCCAGAAGGGGGCTTAGAAACAACGTCCATCCCTCTCATTTTGCACATGAGGTACTGAGGCTTAGTGGGAGGATGGCACTTACTTAGGGCCACCCAGTTCGTGGGTGGCAATTATGGCAATAAAATCTAGGTGTTCTGGGTCACGCTTTAGTGTTCCTCACACATTGTTATCACGTTTCACTTATTTGTAATTTATTATTTGTTCTCATGTGTCATTTATTTGTAACTCAATTTTAAGGTCTCTGAAGTTAAATATCATTTTGTCACACTTAAAAGCTCCTACTACAGTGTCACTATCTATTGAACATCTACTGTATTCGCTATAGTCACTCTTCACATCCAGCACTGCCAAAGAAAACTTTCTGCCATGGTGAATATGCTCCATATCGGCACTGTCCCAGACGGTAACCAGAGGAACGTACGGCTGTTGAACACTTGATAATGTGCCTACCGTGATTGTGGAGGCAATTTCTTAATTCCACTTAATTTTAAGAAATTAAAATTTACATTTAAATAGCCACGTTTGGCTAGCTACAGCTGTAGCATTGTTGGGACTAACTATAGCTACTGTCGTGGCTAAAGCGGGTGTAACAGAAATTAATGAGAGGAGGAATTATCAGCCAAGTTTGAATTCCAGTTATTCCTTTTTGTTGATCTATGACAAGCATTTGTGCTACTGGCGCAGGCCTGAAGCCTCATCCACGTATTCAGCAAGCATTGAACAAGCACCCGAAAGGGACAGGCCTTGAATGGGGTATATGATACAGTATCCAATTAGCTAAGAGGGGGCGGGGCCTGTGGAATGAGGCAGGAGACATCATTGGGAAGGAAGCAGCCTCAAGCCTCGCGAGGCCTCCCGCGAGGCCTCCCACGTGCAGCCAGGCTAGGCATTCTGGGTTACAGAATGCCGCAGGGAACTCTGGGTCATTGACCGATAGGCTGTGAGGTAACCGCCATAGTGAGGTGGAACCGGAGCCATGGATTCCCGGGTGGGACAAGCGCACAGGAGAAATAAGTCGAGGAGCCGTAGGATGAAGAGGTTGCTGGTGGCCCGCAGGGCACGCGCGAACGTGCTATATCATGATGTGGGATGTAATACGGAGAACCCGGTCTCCGGGTCGCTTTTTGGGGTCATCAGTTTTATGGGGGCTTGTCTGCATGGCCTCCTGTCTGGGATGAGCCACTGTCTGGTGAAGATGTGGGCCTCCAAGCGCTACTGGCTGCTCTTGTTCTTCATGTGGGCCCTGATCCTGCTGTGCGGCAACCTAAGCTCTGGTGAGTGCCGGCCCCAAGCAGGGCCAGGGAGACGCTGGGGAGGGGAGGTGCCAGGGTGTGGTCAAGCCCGCATGCCCCCACGTCAGCCTTCCCGCCCGCCCTCCAGGCCCCTCGCTTCCTTAAGGCCTTCCCGTCCTCACTTCCTTTCATAACCGCCTCCCCTCTCATCTCCCTCGGGAAGTCCTTCTCTCCTGAGCTCCCTTCAAAAAGACTTTCCCTCCCTGACGTTCCCTCACAAAAGCTTTCTCTTCCTTCTATTCACAAAATACTAACCCCCCCTCCTCTCTCCTCTTTTTTTTTTTTTTTAATCAATATAAAATTCACGTAACATAAAATTAAGTATTTTATAGTGAACGGTTCCGGGGATTTAGTACATTTAAATATCATGCAACCATCTTCTCTAACTAATTCAAAAATTTTTAATCACTCCAAATTAAAACCTGTACCATTAACCAGTTACTCACAATTCCCCAGCCCGTAACAGCATTTTATTTCTTTTAATGGCTGAATAGTATTACGTTTGTATGGATATGCTGCGTTTTGTTCATCCGTTTATGAAATTCACTGAATTTGGGCTGTTTCTGCTTTGGGGCTATTTTGAGCAATGCTGCTATAAATATTCATGTGTAAGGTTTCATGTGGACATATTTTCAATTCTCTAGGAATGTAATTGCTGGGTCACATGGGAACTCCATGTTGACCATTTTGAAGGAGTCTTCAATTGTTTTACAAAGTGGCTCAACCATTTTACATCCCTACCAACAATGCTCCAGGGTTACAATATCACCATTTGTTATCTGTCCCCACCCCCGTTTTGATTATAGTCATCCTAGTCGTATGAAGTTGTATCTCATTGTGGTTTCCATTTGTATTTCCCTAATGTCTAATAATGTTGAGCATCTTTTCACATGCATTTTGGCTATTTGTGTATCTTTGGAGAAATATCTTTTTCAAATCCTTTGACCATTTTGAATTGGATTTTCTGTGGTTTTGTTGTTGATTTGTAAGGATTCCCTACATATTCTGGAAATATCCAGTGGGACCCTTACTAGATATATGATTTATAAATATTTCCTTCAATTCTAGGTTGTCTTTTCACTTTCTTGATGATGTCTTTTGATGTACAAAAGTTTGTAATTTTGAGAAAGTCCAATTTATCTATTTTTTTCTTTGGTGGTTTGTGCTTTTGGTGCCATATCTAAGAATCTATTGCCAAATCCAAGGTAATGAAGATAACTTCTGTGTTTTTTCCTAAGAGATTAATGGTTTTAGCTCTTATATTTAGATTATTTATCCCTTTGAGTTAATTATTGTAAATGGTTTGTCTTAGAGGTCCAACTTGATAATTTTACATGTGTCTATCCAGTTGCCCCAACTATTTGTTGAAGAGACGATTCTTTCCACATTGAATGGCACCCTTGTCAAAAATCAGTTGACCATATATTTATGCATTTATTTCTGGACTTTCAGTTCTATTCTGTTGGCCTGTGTGTCTATCCCTATGCCAGTACAGCACTCTTTTGATTACTGCAGCTTCGAAGCAAGTTTAGAAATTGGGATATGTGAGTCCTCCAATTTTCTTATTTTATCCATACTGTTTTAAATATTCAAGTCCCCTTGTGACTGTATATAAATTTGAGGACCGGCTTTTCCATTTCTGCAGAAAAAGGCCATTGGAATTTTTATAGAGTTTGCATTGAATTTGTAGGTCACTTTGGGCAGTATTGCCATCTTAACAATATTGTCTTCCAGTCCATGAACTTGGAATCTATCCATTTATTTATGTCTCTTTAATTTATTTCAACAATGTTTTTTAGTTTTCAGAGTACAAGTCTTTAACCTCCTTGGTTAAATTTATTCTTAGATATATATTTTTTTTCCTTTTTGTCTTTTTTCGTGTCCGGCAACGGATTGCAACCCTCAGTGTCGCGCCCGTACCGGACCGGGACCGGCAACGGGATTGCAACCCCCAGTGCTGCTCCCACACCTCGCTCATTTTTTTTTTTTTTCCTTTTTTTGTCTTTTTTCGTGTCCGGCAACGGATTGCAACCCTCAGTGTCGCGCCCGTACCGGACCGGGACCGGCAACGGGATTGCAACCCCCAGTGCTGCTCCCACACCTCGCTCAGCCAGTGAGCAGGAACCGGTCCATATGTGGGATCTGAACCCTCGGCGGGAGCGCCACCGCGCTCCCAAGCGGCGCACTGTAGCAGTGCGCCACCGGGCCTGCCCTGTTCTTAGATATTTTATTCTCTTGGATGCAACTGCAAATAGAACAGTTTTTTTTTTTTCCTTCTGGATTTTTCATTCCTGGTGTATAAAAGCATAACTGATTTTTATGATCTTTTAACTGATCTTGTACCCTGCAAATTTGCTAATTTTGTTTATTAGCTCTAGTAGGTTTTTTGGTGGACTTTTTGTGGTATCCTAGACATACAGTCATCTTATTTGTAAATAGAGGTGGTTTTACTTCTTTCTTCCCAATTTGGATACCTTTTATTCTTTTCCTTTAAAAAATTGTGTTTTAGGGCTGGCCCCTTGGCTCACTCAGGAGAGTGTGGCACTGATAGCAGCGAAGCTGCAGGTTTGGATCCTATATAGGGATGGCCGGTGAGCTCACTGGCTGAGCGTGGTGCAGACCATACCATGCCGAGTGTCGCAATCCCCTTAGCAGTTAAAAAAAAAATTGTTTTTTTGTTTAATTAATTTTTTTATTATTATTTCTTAAAAATAATTTATTTTATTTATTGAATCAAAATTGATTATGCATATTTTTGGGGTTGAACATTGAGATATGTTGATTAAATCAGTATTACTAGCATATTTTGTTACAGATCATAATTATTCTTTATGCCCCTTGTCCAATCTCTCCCCTTCCCTTATTCTCTCCCCCTCCACCCTCTAATTGCCTAGATATCTTCTCTCCTTCTGAAAGAATAATGGTTACTCTGTTAACTTGTTACCTAGATGATCGGTACAATGCTGAGAGATGTGATCAGGTCTCCCAATATTATCATAGAGCAGATGCTTCTTCTGTCACTCTGAAATGGGTTTTGAGGAAAGAGACATCCTCGGAAAGAGACATCCTCTTTTTCTTTGTCTCTGCTGGTGACTCTTATGTGAATGCACTCCAGTGGTTGGCGGACCATCTGCATGGTGGTTGTGGCATCTACCCGCTTTTGCAGCAGCCATGGTTATTGTGGTGACTGTGGTGGGCCACCCATGTGGGGGTGCTGTTTTTGGCATGCTCCTTGGCACTGGCGGTATACCTGGTTGTGGGGTGTGTTTGGTCCCCTTCTCCTTGCCTTGGGTTCCCTGGCAGGCACCAAGGTGCTGGGATGTTGCGCCTGGTTGGGGGAGAGAGGTCGAGTCCCCTTATCCATGCCCCAGGTCCCCGGGTGGGCTCTGAGATGCTGGCATGTTGTGCCTGGCTGTGGGAGGGTGGTCCGGTCCCTGACTCCATACCCTGGGTCCCTGGGCAGGGCCCAAGGTGCTGGTGTTGTGTGCCTGGTTGTGGGAGAGAGGTCCAGTCCCATTTTTCATGCCTCAGGTCTCCGGGTGGGCCCTAAAGTGCTGGCTCAGTGTGCCTGGCTGTGGGAGAGAGGTCCAGTCCCCTTCTCCATGCCTCAGGACTCCGGCCAGGCCCTGAGGCACTTGTGCAGTGTACGTGGTTGTGGGAGAGTGGTCTAGTCCCCTTCTCCATGCCTCAGGTCTCTGGGCAGGCGCTGAAGCACTGGCGCGGTGTGCCTGATTTAGGGAGAGAGGACCATTCCCCTTCTCCTTGCCCCAGTTCCATTGGTGGGCTCTGAGTTGTTGGCATATTATGCCTGGTTATGGGAGAGAGGTCCTGTCCCCAACTTCATACCCTGGGTCCCTGGGTGGGCCCCAAGGCTCTGGCTCAGTGTGCCTGGTGGTGGGAGGGTGGTCTGATCCCCTTCTCCATGCCCTGGGTCCATGGGCGGGGCCCAAGGTGCTGGTGTGGTGTGCCTGGTTGTGAGAGGCTGGTCTGGTCCCCTTCTCCATGACCCGGGAAGGTGGGTGGGCCCTGATGTGCTGGCTTGGTTTGCCTCGTTGTGGGAGAGAGGTCCAGTCCCCTTCTCCATGCCTCAGGTCCCTGGGTGGGCCCTGAAGCACTGGCGCATTGTGCCTGGTTGTGGGAGAGAGGACCATTCCCCTTCTCCTTGCCCAGGTTCCCTGGGTGGGCTCCAAGTAGCTGGCATGTTGTGCCTGGTTGTGGGAGAGAGGTCCAGTCCCCAACTCCATACCCCGGGTCCTTGGGTGGGTCCCAACGTGCTGGCTCAGTGTGCCTGGTTGTGGGAGAGAGGACTGTTCCCCTTCTCCTTGCCTCAGGTCTCCAGGCAGTCCCCAAGGTGCTGCCTTGTACTTGGTTGTGGGAGGGGCGTCCAGTCCTCTTCTCCATGCTTCAGGTCCCCAGGCTGGCCACGATGCACTGGTACAGTTTGCCTGGAATTGGGATTGGGGTCCAGTCCCCAGATCCAAGCCTGCAGTTCCCAGGCAGGCCCCGAGGTGCTGGTGGTGTGCCTGGCGCAGAACTGGTTTTTTGTCCTTTGCTTCTAACACGGGGGAACTTCCTGTGGGAACCAGTACTTAAGCTGTGTAGTTGAGCTAAACTGCTACTTTGCTGCTGTTTCCCTAGGGAAGACTTTTTGTGCAGCTCAAGGTTTAATGGTTGACCTTATAGGTACTTCCGGCTCTCCAGAGACACAGTGGATCTGTGTTCTGTAGAATTTCTGATCTGGGCCTGAGTTTTTTCATCAAACTGCACCCCATGCAATTCTGTATTCCTGACCAGTCTCCTCTGAGTGGTCCTGTGTTGATTGGGGGGCAGATCAGATGTCCTTGCTGTATGCCAGTGTTCCCCTGGTGGGCCCGTCTCCCCCACTGCTCGTGCTCCAAACACTTCCCACGTGACAGGCCCTGCAGTGGTCCCTTGCAGTGACTCACAGGCCTTTGAGTGGCTCCCTTTTTTCAGTTGTTCTGGCAACTCACTCCTGTGTGGGTCCACGGGAACCCTATTAGGGGTCTTGCTGTCTTGGGGGCCGCCGAGGCCCTCTTCTCCCCTGCTGCCTCCAAGCAACTCCATCTGGAGGGCACAGCTGCAGCTTCTGCTGGCTCCTGCTCCATGTGCTCAGCAGCTCGAGCCTTAAAGCAGCCACGGCCCGAAACGTTCAAAGAAGCTTTTTCTTTCTCTCATCATAGTTTCTCCGGCCTTCATGAGCTCCATGGGTCTTTCCTCCCCTGCCCCTGAGCTCTAGCGGCCCTGGCTTGGCTGATGTTACATTTTATAGTTGTAAATTGGTTGATTTGTGGGAGAGAGTGATGCTGTGGACTGTCTATTCCGCCCTCTTGATTGGATCTCTAATTAATTTTTTTAATTGACACATTTTAATTATACACATTTGTATGGGTACAATTTGATGTTTCAATACATATACATCATATAATGATCAGATTAGGGTATTTAATGTATTCATCACATAATGTATTTATCATTTATGCATGGTGAGAACATTCAAAAGTCTCTTTTCTATCTATTTTGTAATAAACGAGTACAATACCTTACTATTAACCATTGTCACCCTACTGTGCAATAGAACACCAGAACATATTCCTCTGATCTAATTGTAACTTTGTACCCACTTATTCCTTTTATTACTAAGTTGCTCTGGCTAGAACTACCAGTACAATGTTGCATAGCACTGGTGAAAGTGGGCACTCGTCTTAGGGAGAGCTTTAAGTCTTTCACCATTAATAATGATGTTAACTGTTAGTTTTTCATAAATGCTCTTTATCGTGGTGAGGAAGATTCCTTCTTTTCATAGTTTGTTGAGTAATTTTATTATGATAGAGTGTTGGATTTTGTCAAATGCTTTTTCTGCATCAGTTGAGTTGGGTGTTTTTTTTTCTTCATTCTATTAATGTGGCATAGTATACTGATTGATTTTCTTACGTTAAACCATCTTTATATTCTTGTGATAAATCCCACTTGGTCATTGGGTTATAATCCTTTTAATGTGCTGTTGTATTAGGTTTGCTAGTATTTTGCTGAGGAATTTTGCATCTGTATTCGTAAGTGATATTGGCCTGTAGTTTTCTTGTCATGTCTTTGTCTGGCTTTTGTATCAGGTTAACAGTGGCCACATAGAATGAGTTAGGTTTTCCTTGCCCTTCTGTTTTTTGGAAGTGTTTGAGAATGACTGATGTTAATTCTTCTTTAAATATTTGGTAAATTTCACCAGTGAAGCCTTCTGCTCCTGGACTTTTCTTTCTTGGGAAGTTTTTGATTATGGTTTCTATCTCTTTACTTGTTATAGGTCTTCTCCAAAAGGCCTTCCCTCTCCGACCTCCCATTACAAAGCACAAAATTCCCTCACCTCCTCTCACAGATGTCTTTTTTCCCTTCACAAACGGCTTCTCTCCCTCATTTCTCCTAAGGTCTCTCTTCTTTTCATTACCTACATCACATAACACTAACTTCTCTTACCTTACCATTCAAAGCACTAATGACTATTATCTCCTCTCTTAAAGCTATTCCACCTCTAACCTCACTTACTTCACCCCTCAAATTCCTTCCTCCATCACTTCCGTTCCCAATGACATTTCCTTCCTCACCTCCCGTCACAAAGTTCTAACCTTCCTCATGTTCACTCACAAATGCCTTCCTTTTTTTCTCTAAAAAGCTTCCCACCTCACCTTTGCTCACAAAGTCCTCCCTTTTCTCACCTCGTTCATGAAGGCCATTTATCTCTCAACTCGCCACTCAAATTCCTTCTCTCCCACATCTCCCTTCACAAAGAGCTTTGTCTCTCATCTCCCCTCATGTTGACCTCCCTTCCCTCATTAATACATTCCCTACCTTACCTTCTCTCACTTAGGCCCTTTCTCTCTCACCTCTCCTCAGAGGAGGCTTTTCATCTCTCGACCAAGGTCCTCCCACAGTCAAAGAGGGAGACAAAGATTGAGCGAGGGCATTGGAAGTAAAAGGAACAGAAACTTCTACACACAATGTCTCAAATGCATGGGTTTATAACTTTTTGTGAAGGATGAAATTTAAAGTTAAAGTATATGTTGTGCTTTCTCTTATCAACTATTTGAAGTAAGTTAAAAAATGTGATTTCTGCTCTTTGAAAAATATTATATGATACTTTTAATGACCATTTACAAGACCTATTGCCACAAATTATTTGTTTGTTTTCCCTACTGTTCATCTGGAATACCAAAGTATTTCTGAATTACTTTTACTGTATTTGTAAAAGTTAGTGCAACACTAAGAGCCTTCTTTTTTTTTTTTTTTTTT
>NW_007726878.1:204265-244807 GCF_000696425.1 Galeopterus variegatus
TCCGAACCCGCGGTGGGAGCACTGCTGCGCTCCCAGCGCCGCACTCTCCCGAGTGCACCACAGGCTCGGTCCCTGAGAGCCTTCTTATCCTCTGAAAAAGTAAATTGAAAAAACAAAACTACAAATTGTACATTTTTTCTTAGTCTTCAAGTTCTTCATTTTCTATTTCTATTTTGAGTAGAACTCCCACACAAGAAAGAATACTGTCTATTCATGTGATTTCTTTATTTCCATGAGGAATTTTTCCATTATATGTTTAAGATGTTTTCTTCTAAAATAATCTATGATTCATTCTTTATATTGTCAGATTTCCCAGATTCCCAGGAGGTAATATGTGACTGTATGGATTATATATAATTTCGCATTTAAAATGATTGCACTTAATTAATGTAACTAAATACACTGCGGTATGGGTTAAATTGTGCTCCCCTCACCCAAAAAGTACCTCAGAATGTGACCTTATTTGGAGATAAGGTCCTCATAGAGGTAATCAAGTTAAAATGAGTTACCTAGAATGGGCACTAATCCAATATGACTGGTGTCCTTATAGAAAGAGGAAATTTGGACACAGAGACAGATGTTCATAGAGGAAAGACTACAAGACACAAGGATAAGATGATCATCTACAAGCCAGGGAGAGAGGTCTTCCCTCACTACCCTCAGAAGGAAAATACACTGCTAAACACCTTGATATTGGACTTACATCCTCCAGAACTGTTAGACAATAAATTTTTGTTTCGAGCCACTCAGTTTATGGTACTTAGTTACAATAGCCCTAGCAAACTAACACACACTGAGAGGTAAAATAATTTGGCCATGGCTCTGGAGAATTGTGGTGAAATCAGAGCATGTGGTCCTGGAACTAAAATTCCCGTTCTCATTCCTAGACAGACCCTTCTGACATTTTAAAGGTTTCCTGCTCTAAATTACTGTATTCTTTTGGTGGTGTCATACTTTCTTAGATTTTCGTATTTCTAGTATCTCTGCATTGATGTCTTGTCATCTAATAGAGCAGTTGCTTCTATTACTCTGGAGTAGGCTTTGAATGGAGAGATTTCCTGTTCTTTTTCTGGTTTCCACTGCTGGCTCTTCTTGTGTCATTGCAGTCAAGTGTCTGGTGGGCTGCCTGTATGGTGGCTGTAGCTAATACTCTGGTGGTGAGCTGCTTTTGTGGCAGTGGTTGTGGTGAGCCACCTGTGCAGGAGTGGTGTTTTCAGCATGCTACTGGGCAGGGGCAGCTGCTCTTGCCTCCTGCTTAGAACCCTGGGCATGCTCCTGCCTTCTGCCAGATGGTGGGGGCTGCCCTTGGCTACTGCCTAGGACTCTGAGCATGCTCTGGCCTGCTGCTGGAAGGTGGGGACTGCCCTCAGTTCCTACCGAGGACCCAAGGCATGCTCCTGCCTGCTGCCACACAGTGGGGGCTGTCCTCAGCTCCCCAGACCCTCCTGAGTTCTCTTGAATTTAATTCCATGTAGAAGAATTGAAGTTGAGTGACCTGGGTTAACTCTGGGATACCTCTAGTTTGTATTGTCATTTGGATTCCCAAGCCACATTGCTTTTCAGGTTGTATTTATGCAGAAGGTATACAGACCAATAGCATACAGGATGAGGAGATAAGAAGATTGGGGACTAGGAGTTTAATCCTATCTTCTCCATCAATTATCTGTAACCTATTGAGTCAGTCTTTATTGCTCATCCTTTTCAGGGGATATTTTAAAAAATGAGAAATAAGATGAATTAATAGGTGATATTTTCAAATTGCTTTAACTCCATGGGCAGAACCCAGTAACTAGTTTCTGTATCATTATGTGAGAATTGTTAATTTGTTATCCTTGGGGAGAAAATGAGGCATTGCACATAGAAGGTCTGGCTGCCTGCCATGTACTTAATTAAGCACCAAGCTTGCTTTTGCTTTAACCATGTGTGCATGTGGTGTAATCGAAGGATCCCTAAACTAGGAGTTAGGAGACCTGGGTTGTTCTGATTCTTCCACTGACTCACTGTGTGACCCTTGATGAGTCACTTTACCTCTTTAGGCTTCAGTTACCTTTTCTCAAATGTTAAAAGAAAAACTTGAGACAAATTAAATTTAACAGAGTTCAGTTGAGCAAAGAATGATTCTTAAATTGGGGAATGGCCAGAGCCAGAATAGGTTCAGAGTGACTCCTGGGCTGCTGTGTGTTTGGATAAGATTTATAGACAGAAAAAGAAAAGTGACATACAGAAACAGCTGGATAGGTTACAGCTGGGTGTTTGCCTTATTTGAATATGGCTTGAACACTTGGCTGCCTGTAATTGGCTGAGACTCAGCTACTTGTTACAAGAGTAGGTTATAGTCTGCTTATATATTAAGTTAGGTTACAGTTCACTGTGTCTGAAGAAACCTTTAGGCCAAACTTAATTTTTTTTTTTAATGTAGAAATTACACTAGGTGGGTATTTCTCCTGTTCAGTCGTTTGTATAACACCTTCATAACTCTTGCTTATCTTAAAGCTACCAGTTATTCATATTTTTCTTTGAACTATCTCAGTCTTTTACACAAGTATATTCATTTTAAAAGAAAACTGTAGCATAGTTATAAATTGAAAACTGGTTGTGTTTGCTATTAACAGAATAATTTATAAAAATAAATGTCCTGAAAACAAAGTAATGTTATTAAGTTTAAAATTTATACAATAAAAATAAATAGTGAAATACATGTAACAAATTACTTGTTTTACATTGTATTAAGCACCTCATTTATGGCTTCATTTAATTCTTACAACCCTTCAGAATAAATATTATCCTGTTTTGCAGATGAATAAACAGGCAAAGGGAAGTGACTGACTTGTCCATGTTCACCAATTGGTATGTGTCAGTCAGGATGCAAATTTAGGTCTGTTTGAAGCCAGGTCCCAGAAAGATGGCAGCATAGGTAGACACTCAACTTATTAAAGCCCCAGCAAAATCCTTTCGAAACTGATACCGTTAGGCACTGCTCTCATTCTGTCTTTCCTCTTCCTGTCATTCAGTTCACCGCAGAGCAGGGTTGGCAACATAATTTGTGAAATGAAAATACAGGGTTCCTTGTTCAAAATTTATTACATATTTCAAGATGGCTATAGCTGAACATTAAGCCAAGCATGAGAGCCTTCTAAGAGCGAGGCCTTGTATAATTAGACAGGTTACAGGTCCATGAAGCCCTCTGCATTGAGTTTGGTTTTTCGTTTCCTTTGAAACATAGTTACATTTTCAGTCTTTCTTTTTGTAACAGGGAAACTAAAAAATAAAAATTCCTCATGACAGGGAAATATAATTGGTTCTTTACCTGCTGCACATTTACCTTCCTTAAATGGCAGCAGGAAATAACAATTTTAATTAATTTCTTGGTTTTAATCTTTTATTTGCTGTATCTGCTAATGTATGTAAGGATGCAAATTAGAAGCCAAGATAATGAAATTATTCTGCATATGAGAAGTGATGGGGAGGAGGAAAGAGGCTGGAGGCTGCTAGGGTGGAGACGGTGACCTGACAAAAATACTTGGGAGCTGGCTGCTGGGAGATTTTGGAGAGGGAGAGAGGAAAGGGGGACAGTTGCCCCAGGGAGGAAAGAACAAGGAAGTTAAAGGGGATTTTATAAAGCTTTGCAACTTGGCAAGTGATGTCAACCTTGTTTGGCGTCATGGTGGGTTTGGTATGCTACTCCTATTTTTTTTTTCCTTTACACTTTTAAATACATACATAAATAGCAAAGATTAATACATATACAAATATTAATCTGTGTTCCACCTAAAATCCTCATGTACCAATAGTGGTACTCATACCACACTTTGAGAAATACTGCTTAAGTTAATTTATAAATAATTGTCTTTCAGAGTAGAAAAGAAACAAGAGGTCAAATATGTTTAGGCTTGTGGTTTAGGCTGCCACTGATGGTGCTTATCTGAGTAAAGATATTTAATTGCTTTCCCCATTTCAAATGTACATTGAAATGACCAAAAGGTCTACAATTGGTGAAAATCTGGAGAACCTAGACAAGTATCATCTTTAATCTGTATGCCAGAAACATACAATTTTTTCTGAACAAAGGCCAGAACAACTGAGAGACGTCAGAGCAACCTGTGTTTCACCTCAGGCTAAGGCCAAGCCTGTTTGGCAGGGGCTAGAGGCTATGGCACTCTGAATTGGGGACTCTAAGTTGGGAGATCAATCTCTATCTGGAGAGACTCCAAAGAGAACACCACTTGCTGAATATAACCCAGAGTGGAGACTCCAGTCGCAGTGTGCTACTGCCAGCCAACACTTACTTCAGATGGTGTGCTTTGTCAAGTGGCAACAAGGACAGTCAATTGGAGAAGGCAGGGTGGGGTGAAGGGGGATCCCCAAGCAAACAAAGGGCAGCAGAGAACAAAAGTCCTTTTCCAACTGAAGCTCCCTTCGTGTGTCATGTATGACAGCAGGCCCTCTAATCTGGCAAAGTGTGCCTGGTGATCTTAATTTCATTTCTTGTCCCCTGTGCTGGATGCACCTTTCTAGGTCTTATGTGTGGCCATTGACTTCTAATCCTATGTTTTTTAGCTTAAATATCATCTCCTCAGAGAGGCCAGCCCCTAAAGTAGGTCCCCTACCTTATTCTGTATTGGTATCCACTTTCTTAATAGTACTCACTACAATTTGTAATTATTTAATTTGTTTGTTTACTTCTTTTTGTCTATCTTGTCCATGAGGATAGAGATTTTGTCTGGTTTGTTCACTCATATATCCCCAAAATGTAGATTATAGCAGGTATTCAGTAATGACTAGGGATTAGGAGAAAACAAACAGGATAAAATGGATTATTTTTAATATTGTTAAGATATGTAATAGTCATTGGCATGAATGAACATTGATGCATAGTACTGAAATATATAAAACAGTTTTAGAAATTGAAGTAGAAATGGAAAAAATAAAGACATAAAGCATTTATAATATAATAATAATATAATTTAACTTGATTTAACATTTATAATAGAGTTCATTGTGAGAAACACAATCAAATATATGTGTATGGAAGTTGGTCTCATTAAAATAAGAGAGAAGATATTATCATTAAAAATTACACGTGAATATTCTTAGATCGTATCCTAATAGTTACTTTGTGAGTGGTTGATTTCCTAGGAAAAATAAAAAATTGACTCATAACCATGAAGAAATAAAAAGTTAAGGATCTACCCCTCCAGAAGATACAGATTCAGGCTTCTTACGCATGAGCTTTCCCGAAACTTTAATGGATCAAATAATTCCTGCACTGTTTAAACTCTTTCAATAATAATAATAATAAAAGACAGGAAGCATCTTAGATTATTTTATGAAGTGGGTATAACTCTCATGCCAAAACCTACGTATATAATACACAAAAGAAAACTACAGACACACTTCACTTAGAAATGTTGATTCAAAAATACTACATAAAGTATCAACATTTATGGGTTTTATTTCAGAAATGCAAGAATATTTCAATATTGAAAAATATATTAACATTCAACAATTAGAAGGCAGGGGAAAATATGGTCAAGGTAGTAAATGTTAAAAACATTTTATAAAATCCCACTTCCATTTTTGATTAAAAAAGAAACAAAACAACGATAGAAAATTTGTAAGTAGGGCCAGCTGGTTACCTTAGTTGGGTTAAGTGTGGAGCTATAAAACCAAGGTCAAAGGCTTGGGTTTCTGTACTGCCCAGCTGCTAAAAAGAAAAAAAGAAAATATACAAGTAATCTAGAACTAGAAGAATACATCCTTAATTTAATAAAGAATATCTATCTTAAACTAGCAGGCAATATTATACTTAATGATGAAACACTAGTGCATTTCCATTACAGTTAGAAAAGACTCAATAATGCCCATTATAATTGCTGTTATTCAACATAGTGTTAGTAGTTCTAGCCCATGCGATTAGAGAAGAAAAAGCAATGAGCTGTTAATATTGGAAATAAAGGAGACAAAACCATCTGTATTTATTGCTAGTATGATTGTTTATCTGGAATGAAACTGAAGGACAATGACAACTAACAAGAGTCAAGTGAGGTAGGTAGTGGGTTAGAAAATACACAAACAAAAATCAATAGCTCTCTTACATACTAGTAATCAGGTAGAAAATGTGGTGATAGAGATCATATTCACATAACAACAAAATATATATGATATCTAGGAATAAACATAATAAGAAAGGTGCAGTACCTGTATCAATGCAACTACAAACTTTACTCAGGGGCATAGAAAGAAACTTAAATGGATGGAGAAACAAAGCTCTCAAGTGGCAAATTTTGTAAAGTAATCATTTCTCTCCAAATGAGTCTACATTTAACTGGATTCACGCCTAGCTCATGGAACGTACAATTAATGTTTTTTGAATGAATATTAAATGTGAACATAATTACAATAAAAATCTTATCAGGATTTTTTTTGACTTCACAAAATGATTTTGAGGTTCATCTAAAAAATTATTTAGAGTTGAGAATAAAATTTTGATAACAAAGACTAATGAAAGGATTTCCAGATCAGTTATTAAAACATATTAACAACATAATATAAATTATAACAGTGGTATTGGTGCATGAACAGATAGATTAGTGACACAGAATAGAAAGTCAGGAAACAGATCTATGACCATATCAGGACTTAGAATATGATGATGATGTCATAAGTAGAAAAGGATGGATTTAATACATTGTATAAGAACAGCTGGAAAAAGTATAATCCCTACTCCATAACATACTCCAAAATATATTCCAAGTGGATTAAAGATTTAAAGGTAAAAAGAGAAACCATAAAATGTTAGAAGGTAATATTAGAGTATAGAATGACTTTCTATACATAACCTGAAAGGAAGAAATAATAAAGAAAATGATAGATTTGATTACATAAACAATTTTAAATTTCTGAACCTTTCCAAGCACCATAAAAAATGTATAGGTAGCAGACTACATTGAAAAACATATTTGAAATGTGGCCCATTACGGGATAAGTTTCCTACTATGCAACAAATGTATGTAAGCTCATTGTTGACTGAAGGTGCAAATTCAAACAAGTGAAATTTTGTTTTATTTTTGCCACCAAATTAGCAAATAACCAAAAAAAGGCGAGGGTGCAAGAAAGCTGGTAGAACTGTACTTTGGGGTAGCTTTGCTGGAAGGTAATTCGGACATGGTCAATCAAGAGCCATTTCTTAAGTATTTATCTTAAGGAATTTTTCATGAATATCTGCAAATAGGTAGCTCCAATGATAGTCCCTGCAATATTCTTTATAATATCAATAAATTGTAAACAACCTAAATGTTTTCCTATGGGGAAATGGTTAACTCAGTTATAACAGAGCCATATAATGGGATACTGTGACATTATAAAAGACAGTATTGGGAAATATTTAATGATATGGACAAATCCATGCTATTGTTTTCTCTTATATAGAAGGGAGTCATGCAACTAAGATTAAAAACAGTTTCGTCTTTTTTTTTTTTTTTTGAAATATTGAGACAGAAGGATAAGAAAGTTTTACTGTATTTAAGGCCTTAATTTTTATCAGTATATGAGGAAGCCAACATATTTGCAAGTTTCTGTGATGGGGTCTGATTAAGTTGGAATACATACCATTTCCATTTTGTCAGTTGATTAGGCCTCTAAACATCAATGTTGTTTGTCAGCGGCAAGCTCACTATTGTAAATCAGTTTACAGTGCAACAATGTGATATGTCAGCCTATAGCTTAAGCATTTGTAAATTTAATACTTGTTTTTTTCAGTTTCATAGTAGAATTGTATTCTGATTATTAGTAATACCTAAGCTGTTATGAGATGAAAGTACAATATCTGTTAGCTATTACTTTCCATAATTAATTTAAGCAAAGGTAATTACTATTAAGGAGTCACTGAAAGTGATGAATGCTTTATATGTTGAGATTAATAATTTCACTTCTTCTTAAGGCTTCTCAAATTATATATCTCCTGATCAATATATCACTGATAATGGAAATGGACAATCTCTGAAGGAAGAAGCTGCATGGGATAGTCTGTTGAATTTCTTCTTTCCAACAAGTAAGTCCTTTTTTTCCCCCTGATGTCCTTGTTTTGAAAACAATAATTAAATGCTTAGGCGGCAACGTGGATGGTGTATTGGCATTGGAGTAGAATAGACCCAAGTTTGAATACTGGCTCTGCCTTTTGCTTTAGTCATGATAATCTCTCTGAATCTCAGTGTCCTCATCTTTAAAATGAAGATATTTACCACAAAGAATTTTGAAGATGAACTGATGCAATATTTCTAAGGCATTCCATGAATGTTTGTTACTCATTATAAAATACTTTTCCTTCACAAATATCTAAACCTTTCACAATTTACCTGAATGGCCTCACCTCAAATTTAGTCACTGACCCAGTATTGTGAAATCGATGTCTTCTGCGGTGTTAAGCAGGGTACTGTGTGGCTCTGATGTCATGGAATATGCCAGATGTTTTCTCATCTGTCTTAATGATTCTTAATGATAAAAAGTCCAGGCTTCAAGTCAGATTGTCTTTTTGTGATTCTGTACATAATGTTTTTGAAGCACATGATGACCCCTGAGAATTATTAACCACAAGTAAACAGGTTTTGTTTTTTACAGCATGTCATGCCCTTTCAAGGAGAAGCTTCACACAAATTGGCATATGTTAATTACAAAGATAGAGCTTTTATTAAAAATCATGCTGAATTTATTCCAGCAAAATTTGATGTACGTATATAAGCTCAAAATTATATCCATTGTTTAATTCCAGACCCTACCACTGAATTCTTCTGTGACCTTGCATAAATCTCTTCATGTTTCTCTATACTGGTTTAATCAAGTACAAAATGGGCATTATAATACCTACTGCCAGTGGGAACAGAAAAATAAACGAGTTCCTTAAATTAAGAATACTCCCATGATCAAGTTGAGTGAGAAAAAGTAATCTGGGAAGGTTAGTTATGTTGTACAAGCTGGAAGAATGGTTTAGTAAGTGCCAATGTTGGTTTCATGGGGGCACTTCAAAAAGTTTGTGGGAAAAATGCAATTAGATAATACAAATCTTCACAGCAACAGAAGATATGAGCTTTGAAGTTTATGAAAATAGCAAATGTAAACTGTCACATAGTTACTTATAATAACTACATTATATAAACACCAACACCACCTTTAAAAATATTCTAAATGAGATATCTGTATTTTCCAAATATTTCTCCAACCTGGCACAGTAAGTTAAACTAAAGTCAATTGAGTGAAAAAACAGTTTTGCTCAATAAAATCAAATTTTTCTATTTTAATAGAAACATCTGACCTGGGTTGATTCAAATCTTTGAAAACAGAAATTAAATATTTATAAAATGTACATTACTGTCTTTCTTGTAAAGAATAGTTATGGGTTTATAAAATGTGAAACATTTTTAGCCAACTTATTTTCTTTCCTGTATAATTGAAAATAAGCACTCTTGCCACTTAAGCATTAGAAAAAGAGTTTTTTTTTTTTTTGTCATTAGGCTGTTGTTTATGAAACATTCACCTCTTACAGATTGAAATGATAACCTTGAAACAGACTGCCAGGGAAGCTTGAGAGGTCACGTGATCTTTCTCCCTTTGGACACAATTATATACTTAAACCAGATAAAAATGGTTCTTCTCTTTTTATTCTTTAAAATTAAAAGCGTCTGTTAGTAATTTGAATCAGAAAGTTAATTTTAATATCTAGCAAAAAAGCCCATCAGATGCAGTGTAAGTATAGGATAACAGAAGCTCAGCATTAGAAGGGAACTTAGAGATTATTTGGTCCAGTCTCTTCTATGATTTAAACCTTCTCTTTAGCATTTCTGGAAAGTGGTGTTTGAACAGGGCCAATGGTGAGAAACTCAGCAGGTCGGAAGTCCATCCCATCCTTGACTAGGTCTGACTTTTGTCATCCTTTTCTGTTTGTGTAACACCCAGAACTGAACATGGTATTCCAGATACAGCTTAACCTGGGGGAGCAGAGTCACTCTGGACCTGGCAGAATTAGAGAACAGATTGCTTAGACTATATAACAGCAAAGTAGGAAAAGTTCTCACATGTCTAAAATGTTTAGGAAATAAATATCCAGGAGAACTGATAATGCATTAAATTTGTGACCTTGCACAAGTTACTTTGATCCTTTATTTCCTTATTTTTAAAAAGGAGATTGTAAAACTTAGTTTGGGAGTTTGGTGTAAAGATTAGTAGTAATGTATGTAAAGCAAAGTGCCTGGCCCACATAGGTGCCTAATGAATGATAGCCATTATTATTTTTACTTTAGCTTCAGGAATTGCCAATCTTTAGAAAAGAGGAATATAGTAAAATACACTAAGAGTTTAAACTATGCTTAGAACAAATTATATTGTTCTTTGCTGATGTTGAAGTGCTTCAGAGTGATTATAAAAACATTAGTTATTACTTTCTTAAGTCAGTATTTGTTGACGATATAGGAGATTGAACTAAATCTTTTCTGGCCTTAAGACATATTGTGGAGGTTTTTCTTTTTCAATACAAATCTGTTATTGGCCTTTTTAGTTATTTGTTTTTCTTATAAAGCAGGATATTTTTAAAAAATCAGCTATTTGAACTTGCAGGTTTAGATTCAAATATGTACAAATTTACTGCTGTTGCATGAATCTTGGTGTTCATGCCATAAATCATTGCCTATTCAAAATTATAGTCATAACTTAAGAACAAAAGAAAGAATCTTAAAATATATTGTAGTGCCAATATAGTAAGTGTTCACAAATGTAGGTCAATACTAATAGTATCACTTACCTTCCCCTCTAGCAGTAAACCATGTGAATTTTACTTACATTTGTTCTCATTCATGCATTCAGTGAGTTCTGCAGCTTAGTAAAATTAAGTAAGAGGGTATCTGTGGTATTATTTTAACAGGGTGTTAGTTTTAAGGGCACTTGGCCTGTTGTTATTTAGTTCCTTTTGTGTTATATTTGTATCACCACCACTCAGCTCATAATTTATAGTCCTTTTAAAACTACCTTACCAGTGATCCATTAACAACTTGTATTTTTATGCAGTTCATCTAGAATTGAAAATGTGATGTTAGATAACTGTGGTAACTTTTAGTTTAACTCTTATTTTTGGCATTCATTACTGTTTGTGTATGTCATTCAATCTTTTCTTTGAATGTACTAGCTTAAGTGTTTGTTTTTCTCTTTTTGCCTTGCAGTAATTATTTAGTTAGAAAAAGTGCTTATTAACCATTCTGAATTCTCTTTCTTGGATTTTTGTTTCTAAAAGCATGCATTGTAAAGGAGAATCAGGTGGTGATGCCTTGTATAAAGGATGAAGATCTTGAGGAGAGAAAATGTTTGAGATACAAATGCTGTTTTTCATCATCTGAGACCAGTAAATTCCGCTGCTTCGCCCCATTAAAAGACAGTAAGTTCATCCTCTTTCATTTATTTTATTTCTCTTTTTAAAAATTGAAAGTTCGCAATGGCATAAGTTCATGTTTGGATCTTCCAGCTTAACAGTTAAAGGGGGCTCCCAGCCCTAGAATAGTGAATTATTTAGAGCAGTTTCTGCTTAGCCCTTAGACAGTGACTATGGCAGTTCAAAATTAGTCTCGTCTTTTCTTTTGTTTTAGTCATTCTGTCCTTTGTCCCAGAGGCTTCAGGCTCTATTAAGTGCAGCCCTCAGTGCCTGAAAGAAGATACCACTTGGGCATGCCTTAGCTTGCTTTTCTCTCCTCAGCTTCTCTTCCTGAGTAGAATTCTTCCCATTTGTCTTCAACATCTCAGTATGTAACAATAGACTTGAATGTTTCTTGTTAATGTCTGTTTATTAGTTTTTCTTTGTTATGTTGTTTTTGAATTTGGGTCTTAAGATTTTTTTTGTTTACAAAGTTTTCAGAACTAGACCATCTGTTTTTGCTACCTTCATTTGGATAATAGGGACATATTACCAGTTGGTCCCATGATGAACTGATTTGATATGATGAAACACTAACAAATACTACAAAGAGGGAACATGCAAAACATAGTCCCTATTCAATTTATAGCTCTTTGTTGAACGTCTAGTATTAATAATGGAAACTAAAACCTGATCATGAATATAGTATTACAATTTTAACACTGTCACATGGTATTTATAATTCATTCATCAGTTTGGTCTTTATATTATGTGTGAAGAGACATTTGGTTCTTGTAAAGGAAGAAATTGAACCGTGACTTACAATTCCCCAATCACTTTAGAATGCATTTCCCAATGAATAAAAGACTAAAATACGCTTATTCACCTGAAAATTCTTGACTCCTTGTTTAATTTAACATTTTGTAATTTCGAAGTAAACATTTAAAAGCCATTTCTTTACCAAGTTAACTGTTCACAGATTAATCTGTGCTTTGAGTACTCTAGGATGTATAACATATGGCCAAGGAAAAAGCACACTTAGGACCGTAGGAAGAAATACATACTATATATAGTAATAATCTGTTAACTAAAACAGTAGGATAATTTTATTAAGGCTTTCATTGGGAGGCACATTTTGAAAGTGTAGCCTTTAGTTGTATTTCAAGAACATGTCATAAACTCCTACTTATAGAATAGCAAAGACATTTACCTGTCATATAAGAATGCCTCTTCATTTTACTTTATTAACTAATGTCTATTTATGTATATATATAAAATCTTTATGAAAAAGCTCAGATTTGCCTCTTTTGCTTAAGTAATAAAAGTAACAGGATATAATTAAACCAACAGAGCCTAAGCAGATGTTACGGATCTTTGGGTTTGGTGTGATCAACATGATCATTCTGGGATGTCTGCCCATTTTCTGCTGTTCTCTTTTCCGGAGGAGGTAGGCAAACATAGACTTTTATTTGCTGATAGCTAAGTATACATAGATATTTGTGTGTAGACATGTTTATTCATATGCTTCAAAAACAAGAGGATTATGTTTGTGTTCCTTATGTTGAAAGAAAGTAGTTTGAGAAAAATCTAAAAGTAGAGTTACTGTAATATTTTTTAAAAACACACATGCTATTTTATTTTTCCTTAGATTTGAGATACTCTCTTGCATAATGTCTGTACCTTCCCTCATCGGACAAAACCCCAACTAAAAGGAAAAATAAATCAGGGAGCTGGAAGTGTGTGGAATGGGAATGGCTATTAAGTGCAAACCAGAAGTATTACTGGAAGTGTTAGTCTCCGCTGAATCATTTGTCACTGATCTTTAATGGTCTGTCTTCAAGCCAATTTTTACCAGATTTCTTCTTAGCATCTTATACAAAATCCCAGTGGATTACTAACATAGTACTTCCAAATTGGTTTGGTTTTGTTTTTCAAAAAATAGCTCCCCACCTACTAGGACAGAGTGGGTGTGGAGGTAGGGAGCTGGGCCAGGACTAGAGTGAGGTGAGGCACTTAGAGCACAAATGTTAAGGAAGTACTCACTGTTAGATTTGTGCCAGTGCACTGTTGGCACTGTCACAACCCTTAGAATAAGTACCTTCTTAAATTCTCTGGTAAAGAGAAGGTGCCTGTTGAAGTTGAAGCATCTTTGACATTTTTGTTTGAGTCAATGGGAAAGTAATATTAGAGTTACCAAAAAAAAAAAAAAAAAACAGTTTAAGTTTCACTACAATATTTAGACTATATGTATGTTACCTTACTTTCCATAAAGATCATCAAGTCTTAAATCACTTTAACAGCCTATTTTGAATCTACTGATGGGTCACTGCATTTCAGCTATTCCAGCTTGCATATGACAGTCAATTGTTTTCTCAGCTTTCACTTAGTTTTTTGTTCCGAGTGGGTAATCTCTATTCCTTAGTTTCTTTCATTTTTTTTCTTCTCTCAGGTGATTGGGAGTAGGAATGGAATTTTTGGCCCTTCCTTCTTCCCTTCAAAGCTTGGTTTCATGTAAAATGTAACCCATGAATAAGAATAAAATAGTATTTGCTAGAAATTGGTGGCTAGGATTATGCCATGCAATTTAGTGAGTGTCTGGGATAATAAACTTGGTATAATAATTCCATTATAGCCTCTCTGTATGCCTCTGCTAAGGAGTTTTATGGGGATGTTCAAGTCCACAGGCTTTTTTTCCTCTAAAATGAAATCCAAAATATTATCCCTGATAACAATATATTGTCTTCTTTCTACACAATACAAACTGCTTGAGATACCTGAACAATGTGAATAAGCATAAATATTGAACACCAAATATTTTGGTTTACTATGTTTTATGTATTTATTTTACTATGTTGTGTAACAGCAGTATGCCCCTTCCATCATCCTGAGCTGCCTGTCAGGACCCCAGAGCAGGTGGCAATTTCAGCTTGCTGCTTAGCTGAGTTTTCAGGAATAATGACTTAAGAGTGGTGGGCACTGTCAGCTTTTCCTGGTAAGCTGATTTTAGAGGCAAGAGGAATTATCGTGTAAGAACGGAGATCCCACCCGATACCAAATAAGGATCTAATTGGAAGCCAAAGGCTGCTGAATCCCCATTTTGGGGGGCAAGATATCTTCTTAGAACTATCCCCTTAACTCACTTGCAGTTCTTCATTTCAAAGAATAAAGAGGTAGATAAAATGTCAGAGTAGGTAAAATAAATAACCCCATAAAAGGGAATAGATGCAGCAGTAAAATCAATACATAGTGGCTTAAAAAAGTAAGGGAAAGAAGACAAACACAGTTTCAGGTCTAAATCGGACGAGCTAAAAGCCAAGTGCAGATCTGCAGTACCGTGATCTGGGCCTCTGTTGAAATAACTCTGTTGCTCTTTCAGCATTGGAAGATACCCTTAAGCTCCTCCTCCTGCTGGGTCTTGTCTTATACATTAGATACTTAAGCATTCCTTTAAGAAAAAGCTCTTGGGGCTCTATTCTTGGTAAGCCAAAACAAATGATATTTTCACATTCTCCGGTTCCTGCAATTTGGACAGTGCCTTTTATTTACCAATTGCCTAAGGAGCTAACAACTGGCAAGAGCTGGAGAGAAGAAAACTGAGAAGTAACCTGAGCAGGTGGGAGAAGTGAAAGCAACTTAAGGGAATAGGATAATTGCTCTCTGGAGCCAAATGTACTTCATTCTTTTGGTTCCTAATTCATGCTTTCCACAACTGACCACATTCCTTCAGTGTTTTCTTGTGCAAGGTGTTATAGAGAATACAGGAATGTCTAAGTCATAGGCTCTAATTTTAAGGAGCTTAAATCCACCTTAAAACAAATCCCAAGCATGACACATTTAAACAACAATATAAGATGGAATATAATTGAAGACTAAAGTGAATGGTAGCAGTAACATACAAAAATTCTGAAGCAGTGGGGCTCAGGGCGAGTGGGACACAGCAGGGCAGGCTCCACGGTGGAGGTGCATTTGAGCTGGGTTTTGGAGGGAGGACAAGATTTGGATTAGATGGGGAGGGGGCCTTCCCAATGAATTCATTACATCCAGATGGGGGTCTCCTCACTATACACCCCTTAACTGCTTGTCATGTCTCAGCAGAGGTGACTGAAATTTGCTCCTGGAATAATTTATAACTGAATCTCTAGTTTACTTCTATTTGACATTAGTTTAGGCATGATATGTATCAGGTACACAGAGAACTCAAGCTGGCTTGAACTGGTCACACATATACGAAAGGAAGCAGAGAGCATTAGTGAAAAGCTTTCTAAGAATTTGCTACTAATAGCCTTATTAAACTAGCATATAAGATGTGTCTTGAAATTCATTGAATCCTCAAGATTATGTAAGATCTATTTGTATCCTCATTAATAGGGATCAGAAGCTTCATTATGTTTAAGTGTCATGGTAGGCTTAAGACTTACAGGAGAAGGAAGGAAAAGATCAAGCGGATGGGGACAAAAGGAAGCAAGGGGAGGGGGTAACTAGAGGGAGGAAGGAGGAGGGGGTTAGCAGAATTGTTCCCATTATAGTAATAGAGTGCCAACAGTAGTCTCCAAATTTAGTTTCCAATCTTTATCTGTTTTTAGATAAAGTTTAAATCTGTGGGCATATGCCAGTTAAACATCTGTGTATCATATAGTGATATGATATCTGAGTGTATACATAGCTTTGATAAGGTGGAAAATTCAAACATTATAATACCATGCCTATTAAACTCACATGAAGTGCATTTTCATGTTCTTTTTCTTCCTATCAGGTTGGATTTGTAACTTTTAATTAAGAAAAAATATCAGAACTCAGTCTGAAAATGATAAAACTATGTTTTCTTTCAATTAATAAAAAAAGACTTAAAAAAAAAGTTTGTAGATCACCTGATACACAAATGATGTAAAAAGCACATCCCCCATACACTTTCAATGTTGCTATTTGCCAGATGGCTGTTACTGAAAATTTCTACATTTAGATAAATCCTCCTGTGTGATTCTCTGTATTATAATGTGGTTTAAATTATGCTGATAGTCTTAATGTCACTTATTTTATTAGAATGGAGGTAAAGAATTGGGAATAAATGTGTCAAAAATTGCCTAAAAATCATCTCCCATTGAATTTAAACAATAGACATTTACATTTTCAAATCCCATGTTTGTGTGTTTCATTATACTGTACAATATAATTAGTGATGTTTTGAAAAGCTTTATGTAGTAATTAGCCAACTGCTGGAAAGTTTGAAGTTCCTAGGATTATATACATATGAATTCAGAGGAAGGAAATAAAATCTGTAAACTTTAAAAGTATGACTAGGCTCTAAGAACTTTGATAAAATATGTCAGATGAGAATGTGAGCAAACTGGAACTCTGTTTTAACATTAGTCACTATAGATTTGAAATTCGTATAAAGCTGGTTCTTCTTGGACCCTGTTCAAGGTAATTTAATTACTGAAATAATAAGAGAACCTCATTATATGTGGATTATGTCTGAGGTGTTCCCATTGCAAGGACTCCAAGGGCAGCGTTTTAGAGAATTCTGGAATAGAAGATACCATTAAAAAGAACAGCCTGTTGCCAAGTAACTAATAACTTCATTGCAAAATCCAATGGCCTTTTCTCAATTCCCATCCAACTTGACCTTTTTATTACTTAGTACACTGTTGACTGCTCCCTTCTTGAAACTTTCCTCCCTTGAATTTCATTGTTCCCCTGACCCTTCTGTTCCATCTCAGTCTGCTATTCTTTGCTCTTCCAACTATGATTGTTTCCCAAAGCCTTGCTCTAATTTATCAGAGAATGTTAGGAGAATATAGTAGAAAGAACATTTGAAAAGATGTGTGTTCTAATTCCACTTTTACCATCAGTTTCATGGGTGAGTCTAACTTACTTGGGTACTGATTTTCTCACAAAATCCGAGTGGAGAATTGTGTTAGAGTTATGTCCTTTCTGACCATAATATTCTGAGATTTTCTGGGTGAATGACTCTTAAATCTGAATCTGAAATCTTCACCTCTACTTGTTCCATATTTCCAACTGCTCTTGAGAATTTGATGTTCTGTCACCACTTTAAATGCTGCATGGGCAAAGTGAACTCACCTTTTCCTCCCAAATCATCTCCCTTCGATACCTCTCCATTTCTGTAACTGATTTCTTTAGTTTCCTAGGTAGAACCTTGGAGTCATCTGTGACTCTTTCCTTTCCTTCATCCCCAATATATAATCTGTTCACTTAGCGCTTAGTTTCTCTGTCATTTTTGTTTTGTTTTGTTTCCCTTTGGAATGAGTCTGGGATTTTCCCCTTCTCCCATTTTACTTTCACAACTTAGTCCAGGCCTTGTATACTCACTCCTGTCCTGGGCAAGTGGTTTCAGGAGAGGAGCAAAAGGGAAACAAGGCTAGCATCTAAAGGGCAAAGACAGGGTTGGGAGTGGAAGAGGGCACTGTAATGATATGTCTGATCCAGAGGGATCTTACAAGAGAGACAATATCTGTATGGGGCTGCAAGTGCAGTTTGGAAGATGGCTTTGCCCTTAGATAAAGAGGGAGCGAGTAAGGATCCCTGCCAAGCCAGTTTGGATATATACTTAGACTCCTAATCCACTCTCCCTCTAATCCATCCTGCATTGTCCTCCCAGACACTTCTTCCTAAAATAGTACTATTTTGTTTCATTATATCACTCAAGAACTTCAGATAGATTCAATAATATCTGAGTTCTAGGCCTTGTGTTAGATGCTATGAAGGACTAAGAGGTGAATCACATCATGCTCTGTGCTCTCAAGGGACACATAATCTAATAAGGGAAATAACACAAGTATCCAAGGTAGAAAGTCACAGTCCATAAAAGAGGTACAGATAAAAATAACATTTGTTTGGCGTCTTCTAGTTTATGTAGAGTTTTCACATACATTGTCTTATTTGACCTTCAAAGCAGAGAGGTGCACGGAGGTTTGGCCTCCTGTTCAAGATTACATAGTGACAGAGTGAGGATTCCAACCCATCTTCCGAGTTTCTTGTTTTTTATACTATAGGTGAGAGGAAGAAAAAAATGTAGATAAAAACACAGTGACAATTTGTTGCTTTAAGTCTACTTAAAGGTCTGTGGCTTTCAAAGCCATTATATTGGACTCATTCTATAACTCCAATAAAATATCTTCTAGTACTCCATGCATATATCTTTTGCCCCAGCCAGGGAGGCATCTTTATTTTTCTTGGCATACCGCAGGCTATATTCTTATCTCTATTCTTTTGCCCATGTTGCTCCCATATCTTGGGATTGCTCTTCTTTATCCTCTTCACTTACTTGAATTCTTTCTGTTCTTCAAATTGTAGCTGTCCCAACTCTTCTATGGAGTGTTTTCAAACTGCTTCCAGTCCCAATGTTTTCTCTTTTTGAAACCTCTTTCTGTACTTGTATTCTGATCCACATAATTTAACATATAATTATCCTTTGCTTCCTGTTATTAGTTTTATTTCTTTGGCTAAATTGTAACTTCCTTAAGGACAAGGGACCAGGCCTCATACTTCTTTGAGTCTAGAATTTGAATTCTCAAAATGGGGTCTCTGAACCAGCATCATTGGCATTCTCTGGGAGCTTGTTAGAAATACTTGTTATCAGGCCCCATCCCAGACTTACTGAATCAGAAATTTGGGGGAGGGGACCAGAAATCTGTGTTTTAACAAGCACAACATGTGAGTCTCATTTACACTCAAGTTTGAGAACCACTTGTCCCTAGACCATGTAGTGGGTAACTCAATAAACACTTAATAGGATAATCTAGTTACTTACTATGGATTTTCTGAATATCTTTGTGCCTTTGCAAATGGTGAATTAAACTCTGTTTCTTACATATAAAATTGATGTTACGTTCTTTAAAAATCTTAAAACATCAATTGATTAGAGTTTGTTAAGAACCATGGGAAAAAAAAATCAACCCACTAGACCAGTGTTTCTCAAGCTCTGTTCTGTAGATGGCTTCTGTGAAAAGTAACCTTGGGAGTATTTAATAATACAGATTCCTGAGCTGTACCCTAGAGATTCTGATTTAGTAAGTCTGAGGTTTGGTCCTGAAAATTGTCATTTTTAAGGTTCCCAAATGAATCTGATATGCAGCCCTTTTGGAATTGTACCAGGCTCTCCAGTTCTACACCTTATGCATTCATTTATTCTGCAAATATTTATGGAGCTCCTACTTTGGTCCAGATACTTTCTAGGTATTGTACTTTGCTCCCTCTGATCATATTCCTGGGCAGCCTCACTATCAATATTATGAGCCATTTGTTTCTTTTCTCACTTATTAATGTTTACTGTATTCTTTCTGAGGTGATTCCTGTGATTCCATAGGCATTGGTAATTTTTTCATGTACCCATCTTTTCATTATGTTAAACTCTTGAAGTTTCAGAACACTCTACAAATTTCTTTAGTGATGTACTTTTTTGCTTGTTTGAGCCCTAGCCTCCGAGTTCCCTGATGTACTCAATTCTGATTACTTTCTCCTGTACTCATTGTTGGCCACCCACTTTCATGCCCACGTCTTGAACATTGATGTTCACCCAAAATTGACCTTTGAATCTCTGAAATGTTAAACTTCAAAATCCTACTCTTTCACCATAGGTTTCTTGTCTTCTAACTTTTCTCTTGCTATATCTGTTCTTTAGACCTCCAGGCTCTTTAACTCTCTTTTTCCCTCATCTGCCATTTTCCTATCATCATCTGCTTTCTTTATTCAGTCTGGATCCTATTGCCTAGTACTTTAATCCATTCTTTCTTGTCCACTTGTTTCATTTGAAACTGAATCCATACCACTTCTCTGCTCTTAGATCCAGGCTCCTGGGCATTCCTAAAGGAAAAAAAAAAGTCTCACAACTGTGTGCATCTGTATTACTAGAAATTCCCAGTGGGTTTGGCATTTCTAAACATATTATTCTACTTGATGTTTACAGACAACGTGCCTGATCCATTCCACACAGTACACCCACTGATTGAAATGCTCTTATGCATCTCCCCACCTCCACTCTTCTTTATCTGGCTCACTCCACTCAGACTGCAGGCCTCAGCTTAGATGTCACCTCTTCCAGGAAGTTTATCCCAAACCTCCTATCCATACTGGGTCAAGCTGTTTCCTGTTTGTTTCCTGTCCATTCCTGCTTACCTCTACTTGGACTTATTTCAATGTGATATTATTATCAGCCTGTATATCTGCCTTCCCTTCTAAGTTTTAAGCTCCTTAATGAAAGGTCCTATGTCTTATGCATCTTCATGTCTCTAATGTTTATTTCATAAATGAGCAAATGAACCAGCGAGTGAATAGAGTGTACAGTAAGTTGACCTGTACTTTTCAAGAGTGACTATGCTGGCCATAATATATGACCTTTTACATGAAAAGAAGAAAATCACTTCTAGGACACTGGCCAAATAAGTTTACCTGTTCTTTTTCCATTGGGAATTCTCATTAGATATTGGATAGAATACCTAACTTTGGATCTTAGTAATAAATGTGAGTCATATAGCCAGTTAGTGATAAGGCTGAATTTAAAACCAAATCCTCTGAAACCTAGACCAGTTCAGGCTGTGTTGCATTTCTGTTTGTTAATTAAGGGAAACTGTACACCACTAAATTTAAAATAAAATCTGTGGATAAAGAAAGCATAGTTATTTTAATGACATAAAGTAGGATATGCTGAAAAGCAATATTGAAAGTGTTAGAAAAATGTATAAGTTCTCAACTTCTCTAAAATTCTGAAATTCAAAAAATTTTGCAAACCTGAAGATTTTTTCCTAATTCACTTGGCAGCAAAACCTGTTCTGACTTGACCTGAGATTTTTTCCAAGTCATTATTCAGTGCTTTTTTATATATTTTGTTACAGAAATATTACTGTATTTGATTACGAGATGTTGCCCCAGACCCCATGGGAGTGTTGTGTAATATTAAGTATATCATGACATATTATGTTTCTAAAATCCCCAAAGTTCTGTATTCTGAAACACATCTGGCTGTAAGTGAATGAGTACTGTTTAGTGTTTCAGTTATTTTATTTTATTTTTTTGAGTCTAGTTAACAACATGGCAACATAAATAGGCCATAGGTAAATCATATATTTTTTGCCTTCACTCACTATTTCATTTATGCCTGAAGATTTTTTTTATGATTAATTAGGAAAAAGGCTTTTTTTTTTTTTTCTTTTTTGCTCTGTATCATACCTAGTGAAGCTCAGTGACAACCCAGTAATGCAGTTTTAAGGGAGACAAGTGAGTATTACCTTCAAAGTCATTATTTCAAAGGCAGGCTTATCTATCTCTGGGCCCCACATGCTCAGAACCTGGTTGCTCCGTACAGCTAAGTAGCACTGTCAGGATCCTGTTGTCCTCTTCTGCATGCTACCTAGCACTGAGCTGAGGATAAGATTATCTGTTTTTACCTCTTCGTAATATTGTGCACAAATATTTCTCTCTTTCTTTCTGTTTTTGGGTTTTTCTCCATACCTCTGCCATGAACATTCCTATTCTTTCTCCTTGGTGTGTGATTAGTTTTTAGAAAGTGAAGGTCCTATAAACATAAAAATCAGCTAACATCGCCATTTCCTGTGTGGGTTATTAAAAGGTGTAAGGTAAGGTTCCAGCCTGAAGGAATTTATAAGCTTTGAGGGAAGAAAGAGACAGGTTAGCATAGTAGGGGAGAGATTGACTTTAGATTTAGGTAGGTCTGGATTTGAACCCTGGCTTTACTACTAAGTAGCTTGGTGACCTTGGGTAAGTTACTTTCCATCTTGGTGCCTCAGTTTCCTCACCTGAAAAATGGGAATAATAGAAGTAGTACCTGCTTCATCAAGTTATCATGAAGATTAAATGAGATCATGCATATGAAATGCTTATACAAAGGCCTGGGCACGTAGGAAGTCTATCATAGCCCTTATTAGCTAACACTGCAGTATGGTTTAATGGAAGGAGCCCGTGCTTTAGAGTCAGACAGGCCTATGTCGAAATCCTAGAATCTCCATATACTACCTATGTGTGACCTTGGGTGAGTTACCTTACTTCTCAAAGCCCCAGTATAATCATTTGAAAAATAGGAAACACAGAATCCACCTTCTAGGGTTGTTGGGAGAATTAAATGAGATAAAGTATGTAAAGCATTTAGCCAAGGTCTTGGCATATGATAGCCTCTTCAGTGCCCCCTCCACCCACTGTCCACACAAACACAAGGGAGTATAGGATTTGATTACCAGATGACAATAATAGTAAATGAAAATGCTTTGATAATTATAAATGCTAATCTAATGTGCACCATTAGTATTTTGTTTTGAAGTTCATAGGAGGGAGGAATCCCTCTAGACTGAGAGTGAAAGGGAAGGTTTTCTAGACAAGATAATATCTAAGCTGGGTGTTGAAGTGTGCATAACACTGATGTCAACAGAGAGAAGTAGGACAGCATTCTTGTTGTGGAGGACCAAATGATCAAAATGAGTGTGCATAGAGTAATAATGATGGTTACAATGATAAATATGAGTGAGGCAAGTGTAATACTTTCTATCAGGTTTATTAAATCTGGTGAGTTAAAAAAATCAGGTGGGATCATCCCACAGGCAGGAAAGGAAAAAATAAAAGGAAAAGTCAGGTGGGAAAGTGTGAAGATTTATCTGTGCACATATCCTTTTTCTTTATTATTTTTTTAATACTGCATAAGTTTTTTATTTATTTTTTTATTTTATTTTTTTAAATTTAATTTTATTTTGTCAATATACAATGTGGATGATTATTGTGGCCTATTACTGAAACCTTCCTTCCTGCTCCCTCCCCCCTCCCTCCCAACAATGTCCTTTCTGTTTGCTTGTCCTATCAACTTCATGGAATTGTAATTGTTGTGCCTTCTTCCCTCACCACACCCCGGTTTTTTGTGTATTTATTTATTTATTTTTAGCTCCCACAAATAAGTGAGAACATGTGCACATATCCTTTTTCTTATAACCCCCCATTGTTATTCAGTCACTTTTGAGAAATAAAGTTTCACTTGAACTTTTCATGTTACAGCAAATTGGCCTACTATTTACAAAGGATAGTCGACAACATTTTTAAGTGTTTGAGGAATCGAAGAAACAGACCAAACGATGATACTGAAATGATAGGAAGAGCAGTGGAAGGTGAGGAAAGTGAGGAAGTTGATGACGATGAAGAAAGTGAGGAAGACAGTCAAGAGAACAGAGGTAATTGACAATAGGATGTAAAGTTGAAGGGCTCAATCTCTGATTCTTGTTAGCTTTATATTTCTACCATCATCTTGGGTTGACTGACACCTATTTTTTACCCCATATATGTTTGGACCACAGAGGGACAGCTTCTGAAATGATATTATCACTAGGAATATTTGGATGGTAGGAAAGTGGACAAGAAATGTCCCAAATTATGTAGGTGCCACATTATTTGCTACACATAGTTCAGCCCTTCAGTGGGAGCAAAGAAATGGAATCTGCCCACTCTGACTCTGAGGCTCCATGATGGACACCCTTGCTAAATAATAATTGTCATGGTCCCCAATTTGTGTTGACCATACTACATATCCAGGGCAAGGAGCATGGCTTCAGGAGTCTGACAGACCTGGTGTCGAATCCTGCATCTTAGCTGTTAGTCTCAGCTACCTGCTCCTCAAACCTGCACAGTGCAGTGTTAGAAGAGGTTAAGAGAGTTATCCCAGAATCATATACCAGGGACTATCTGGGCCTCACTTGCACAGGCTTACAGATTCTCTAGACTTGACCTGGGTCTCGTCCTCCCAAAATAACCATGAAAGGCAAAGTGAAAATAAAATGGGTGGTGAGAAAAGAGGAAATACTTCAGGGACTAGAGTACTGGACTGGGAGCAAGGAGACCCAGGTCATTAACTAGTGGTGTTTCCATGGGCCAGTAACTTAACTATTCAGCTCTTTAATATCATCATTTGACATTTTTTTATGTAGCTTAAGCAATATAAAATATGTGAAAATGCTTTGAAAATTGCAATACACTACTCAAATTTAAAGTGTTAATTTCTAGCCCCACTTACAGAGAAGCAGAGTGAAATAACAGACCGTTAAACTTTAGTCTCAGTTCTGCCGTTGCTTACAGTGTAATCTTGGGCATGTCCTTAAATTTCCTGGGCCTCAGTTCACCAATCTGCAAAATGAAAAAAAAAAAAAAAGTTTATACTAGATGAATAGGAAAAGAGACTTATCTCAGGAAAAGAAAAAGAAAATCTTTATACAAAGTATTTTATATATGTGTGTGTGTGTGTGTGTGTGTGTGTGTTTACATATGACATATATTATTTATTTAAGGTAATACATAAATTTATAATAATAATAAAACATGGATATTATTATTCATGCTAATATATTACCTTACATGAGTTTAATACAATACATGGACGTGCACATGTACACATGCATACACACATAGGCTCATATATGACATTATAACCAAACTAACAAGACTTGATTTCTCTGGGTCATTCACTGGGGCATGGAAGTTAATTTTGTTATTCAGAAATTATCTCTGTAATGGTATTTGCTATTGTATATTTTGTCTGTATGTCTCACAGTAACATAAGATGCACTGGCAAACTGGAAATAGATAAGTAAATCACAAATTCAATACGTAGAGTTAGAGGATTTTGTTGCAGTCATTTCTTTTTATAACAAACTGTGATGTATGCATACCAGTCGTTTCAAGTTGTTTAACCCTACTTTACTTTTCTCCCATAGCATTACTTTCCTGGTAAGATGAATGCAAACCATCCAGAGCAGAGGAGACTGTCTCAGTTATCCAAACCTAATGGGACATTTAAAAAATGGATCTTATTTTTGTCATATTTACTTTCAAATATGAAATAAACTTTGTAGTTCTGTTTTTGTGCATCAAACCAGAATCTGAATTTTTTTTTATTAAAAATTGTTTCTACAAAATTTTTAAAACAATGTGTAAAGCACTGGTAGCATTTCAGGTCTAAATATTGATCTGATTTTTGCAACTTGCTTCATTTTATCAACATATACTTCTGTTGATGCCAAATAAGGCAGAGATTTCATGTTGTTACTCACGTTCGAGCAAAGTGGGGGAAAAAAACCCCAGTGATCATATTTCATTATATGTGGTATTCTTTTGTTTTTAGGAAAAGAGGTGAACATATTTTGTAGGAGGGTTGTTCTTTTTATTTTAAACTTATAACATTATTTTTCCACCATAAAAGTAAGACATGATTATTATAGAAAATTCAGTAAATAAGGATATGTGAAAGAAAAAAAAAACATAATCTCATTAACTAGAGCTAAATACTGTTATCTTGTTATATTTTCTTTACTTTCTAAAGAAAACAATTGTGTTCTGTGATATACATAAATTCATTATGCTTATTTTTTAAAAAAAGTATATCTTTTTAATGTTTCAGTTTCCTCTTTTGAAATGCATGGGACTAAAGTTTACCTGGGCTTGTTACTCATTCACTCAACAAACATTTATTGAAGCCCTGCTGTGTGCCATGCACCCTTTGTGTGCTGGAGATACAGTCATGAGCAAGACAGATTGGCCTTGCCTTCATGGAACTCACAATCTAGCTGGAGAGGAAGCCAGGTAAAGAAATAACGACAAGGCTAAAATACAAAGAGTACCAAGGTCTATGGGAACACATAACAGGGGTACCTAGCCCAGACTAGTAATCACTTGGAGAATGAGAAGAACTGAAAGGGAAGGACACTCAAGTTTCCCAGGAATCAGTTATGACCTGAATAGATTGCATTTCTGAGGGAAGGATTCTTCATTTTTGGTGATCAGAAAAGAAAACAAACTCCTGTTAACGAAAATTCCAGATAGGTATGGGTGGACCAAAGCTTGCATTTTAATGAATGTAAAAGAGTACTTGTAAAATGGAGGTTCATAAAGACACTGTGCCCAAGAAATGTGCTCTTGTGCATATGCTGCCTGTTGCAGGAAGTGTCATTTGATCCAACAAAGCCCAAAGCCCTGCACTTGAAAATGATTGCTGAAGGTAAGATCCACAACATGTGCACTGCAAGATTTACCAAGACAGCAATATCGTCATCTTCTGAAGAAGCTATTGAGTGTTTGGTAGACACCAGACAGAAGCAGACCTGTTGCAGATACCCTTTTGATTCAGGAGTCCAAATTTTTCAGTGGCTCCCTTGGGTACAAATGAAAATAATGTGTTCATTTATTCATTTATTCAACAATACTTACCAAGTACTATAGTGCTGGGGAGGTAGAAGTGAACAAAACATACAAAAATCTCTGCCCTTATGGAGTTTACATTCTAGTAAGGTAGGCAGAAAAAAATAAATAAATCAATAGAATACATAGACAATATGTGCAAGGGGGACAAATAAAGCAGGGAAAAGGACTAGGGTGTGTGAGGGAGGTTTGTAGTTTTAGATAAGGTGGTCAGAAAAGACCTCACTGAGAATATGATATTTGAGTAAAGAACTCAGGAAGTAAGGGACCAAGCTGTGCCAACATCTGGGGGAACAGCATTCCAGACAGAGGAACCCAGTGCAAAGGCCCTGAAGCAGAGCCTGCCTTGCATATTCAAAGAAGAACACAGAGGAGGAATTCCAAGGAGACCAGTATGGCTGAGGAAGAGTGATCAGTGGGGATAGAAGTGAGAGCTGAGGTCAGAGAGTTAATGGTAGTAGGTGGAGGGGCAGATTGGCTTTCATTTTGAGTGATTTGGGAAGCAATTGGGGGATTTAAAGAAGATGAGTGACACAATCTGACTTTTGTTTTAACATGAGCATTCTGGATACCACTCGAAAAAAGACTTTAAGGGGTAGGTGCAGAAGCAGGGATACTAGCTTGGAAATTTGATGGTGGCTCAGATCAGGGTAGTAACAGTAGAAATAGTAAAGTGGTCTTATTCTTGATATATTTTGAAGAAAGAGCTGGTAAGATTTACTGAACAATAGTGTATGGGGTATAAGAAACAAAATTAAATATAACAACATGAAATCTCTGCCTCATTTGGCATCAACAAGAATCAGGATTTTTTTCCTGGACACCTAGATTATAAATTTTGTTGTAAGCAAAAGAACTAACAAGACAAAACTAGAAGGTAATAGAGAACATGAAGCCAATAACAGTCACTGATGACTCAGAAAAATCATGGAAGTTTTATGGGAGGTAGGTAATCTGTCTTCAAAAACTATTTCGCTAAGAAATACACAGTTTTTTTATGATTGTGTATGTGCGGACCCATAGGGTGAAAGTAGCAATCAAAGCTTGTGATTAATGGTTAAGCAAAAAGAAGAGTAAGAATTCATCTGGTTATGGAAGAACTTTTGAAAGTCCTGCTAGTGATGTATTTTTAAAAACTGACCTCCTGATCTCCACCTTAACTTGTTTTGTTTTTTTCGTATCACTTATCGCCTGTGATCCTACTATATAATTTAGTTATTTATTATGCTAATTGTTTATTATTTGCCTTCCGCTTCCAGAATGTAAGCTCAACTAGGAGAGGGATTTTTATGTGTTTCAGTAGTGCATCCCTATATTAGAGTTCTTCAGAGAATCACAACCAATAGAGTGTGTGTGTGTCTGTGTGTGTAAGATTTATTATAAGAAATATGCTCAGGCAGTTATGGAGATGGACAAGTCTCCAAGATTTGCAGAGTGAGTTGGCAAGCTGGAGATCCAGGAGAACCAATGGTTTAGTTTCTGTCTGAGTTCAAAGGCCTGAGAACCAGGAGAGACAATGGTATAGTTCCCATCAGAAAGCTGGCAGCCTTGAAGTCCAGGAAGAGCCAATGTACCAGTTTGAAGGTATTCAGGCAAGAAGAATTTGTTCTTACTCAGGGGAAGGTTACCCTTTTTGTTCTACTCAGGCCTTCAACTGATTGGACGAGGCCAGCCTACATGAGGGAGAGCAATCTACTTTACTCAGTCTGTTTATTGAAATGTTAATCTCATCCAAAAACATCCTCATGGAAACACCCAGAATAATGTGTGAGCAAATATCTGGGCACCTAGTGGCCCAGTCAAGTTTACATATAAAATTAACTACAATCCCAAGTGCTTAGGACAGTATTTGGCACATAGTAGTTGCTCAATGAATAAAGTGCCTATTGGATTATTGAATTAGAAACAAAGATTATTTGTGGAGTTCTTCATATTTGCTATGATGAACAGGCACTTCCAAGGCAAACAAATCTTAGGGAAAAAAAAAATCGTGTATACCAAATGGTCACCAGATTTCAGTAAACAAGTGGTAGCTTTTAAAGCTATTCCCCAAGAATCTAATACTGCTGCTCTGAATTTTAAGAGCTGTATTCAGGGTTACCTAAATGAAAAAGAGAAACAAAGTTCTTTGAGTAGAAATAAGTAATAAAACAACTACATACGGAAACAAATACTTTATAAGATTGAAATTTTAGCATAAACAGTTGTAATCTATGAAGAAGATAAGCATAGTCTGAAGCAGTACTTTGAAAGCAAGAGAGAGGAACCTCTGCAACTGTTCTCTAACAGATTAGAAGCTAGGTTGCAGGGGTACGCTGACAAAGGTTACCATTTAAGTGAGCAAAGAATGTGAGCTTAGAGCTGTAGTCAAACAGTTAGTGATGCAGAATAAATGTTGAACCACAGATGAAAAGTTGAAGTGATTGTTTTTTTTTTTTTTATTATTAAAGATTAAAAGCCAAAGGGACCCTCATAAGAGTGGGAAGGAAATAAGGTTGTTCAAGGTGCTGTCTCCAACACCAGTGCCTAAGGCACTACCAAAGCATGTCTGACATGAACAATCAAGCTCTGCAAGAAATAGGTGGGTTGTTCACAAGCATGTCACTAACGTGCAGACAATAAATTACATAGTCACTTCTCTCAAACTTTACCGTATCAGTTGACACTAGCTAAATGAGAAGTACCTCTGATGCAGAGCCATAACTTAACCTGGTTAGGGTGACTGCTTTAAAACCAGAGGTGAAGACATTCTCCCTAGCTTCATGAACACTGAGACATCAAATCAAGAATCACAAAATGGTCAAAAATAAAGATCTTCCACTTCAGCTCCTGAACAACCAGACTTTGGTAGGTGCCTTGGGTTTAATATCCCTTCAAAACTTAATCCCCACTGTAACTGTTGAAGGTGGGAAATGCTCTTATGGTAATTGAAAGGTGGGGCCTTGAAGAGGTGATTAAGTTGATGGTTTAATGGTGGTCGGGGTGTGGTTTTGAGGCATTTAAAAGGAGAGGGCATGAGGAATTATCTCTCTTACTGCTCTTCCATTTTCTGCCTGTATTTCTGTAAAGCCACCACCAAAGAAAACCCTCACCAGATATGTTCCCTGGACTTTGGACGTCTCAGCCTTTGAAACTGTAAGCAATAAATTTCGTTTTCTTACAAAGTACCCAGTTCCAGGTATTTTGTTATAAGCAACAGCAGCAGACTAATACAGTAGAGAATCTGGATAGATGTAAAGTTCAGTCACTTGCAAAATGAGGACAACATTTCTCTTGGATATCAGCATCACAGAAAATGGAAGTTCTATAAAACAAGGGCTTCTGCTTAGTGTAATAAAGGGATGTTTTATTTATTATAGCATTTTGTGAATATTTCTTGTCTATTTATGTTCTAAATGATGCACAGCTTTCCCTTGGAGGGACTAGGAAAACTGATAATAACTGTTATGGTATTGCCATGCTGAATTCAGAGCCTCAGTCCAAGCAGTAATATGTGTGTAGTCCAAATTAGCTGCTGCCAGCCCCAGACCTCAGGCAGAGGGCTTGCCAAGGGAATATAGCTGTAGATGGCTAATAACTTTAGGGGAGATGACAAAGCATAGGGAGACCAAACTCAAACAGAATGGTATTCAGGAATAGCAAGACTGAATATCCAAGTATGATGTGTGGGGCATGTTGCAAAATGAAAATGTGGGGCCCCCTGTTCAAATTTCTTAAGAATTTCAAGACAGGAACTGCAGAGCATTAAGTTAAGCATGGAGCACTTATAAGAGCTGGGCCCTTTGTGACTGCACAGGTTACAGACCTATGAAACCAACCTTGGGGCATAGGTTAACCCATAGGACTGATGCAGTGCCTAGAAAGTTGTTATCATGTGTATTAAGCACTCAAATATTTTCTTGGCTTGAATTTTGCAGGAACACATATGTAAAGGAGAGTACTCTGTTAATAGTGCTATCAGAATGCTAATGCTCAGCAATTAATGAATTCGTTCAAGAAATGTTGGTGGAGCACCTATTTTTTGTCAGGCACTGTTCTGGGCACTGGGGATATAGCAGTGAGCAAAACAGGCAAATATCTACATTCTGCATATGTGTTTGTTGCCTAACTGAGGTTCATTGTAATATCACGCTTTATAATTTCATGCACAGCCAAGCCTGGCTCTGTGTACCATGATGTTAGAACCAAAGAGACACTGCTCACTTAGTGGCAGGATACTCTAAATGGAGGCAGAATAAGTAGGCAGAAATGACTTTTTGAATGTGAATTTGTAAACTTCAATTTTAAAAGTTGAAGATAGTACTATTTGAAATACACTGAAGCTATGACTTGATACTTGAAGAGAATTATGAAAGGTAGAGCTGTAATGGGTATATCCATTGCTTGGTAGTCAGGATTCCAAAATTCTTCTACTCATGTGACTGCTACTTGTGTGACATTGGCCCACATGATAAGTTAAGCAAGAGAACCTTGTCTGTTTTCTCCTTCAGTAAAATTCTCTGAAAATAACTGAGATAGCACATGTTATGTGTTATAAGATACTATCGGATAAAATTCTCTGTAATTCTGTTATTCATTCAACAGAAGAAACACATACTGTCTGTTAGACACTGTTAAATATTGGGGGGGGGCATGGTGGCAGGAAGGAGCATACCACATGAACAACCACAGTCCTTAACCTCCAAAAGCTTGCAATCTAATGAGGCAGACATTTGTAAACAGTGTGTTACACTTTTAAACAGATCACTGCTGTGGGAACACAGGGGAGAGAGGCCTAATTTTTCCTGTAGTAAGTAGAGCAGATAAACATTTCCAAAAGTTCTAAGGAATTTGAGCAAAGAGGGAAGAGAGATAACATTAGAAAGGCAAAGAAGTCTGAATGTGCCATAAGAGCAAAGGAAGTTAATTAAGAAAATTTTAAAAGGCCTCAGTTTTCTCTTGCAAAACTTTAAATGAGCAAACCAATGTCACATTGAACAGAAGTTATCATATATGTTTGCAGTGGATTGAATGTCCCCCCAAACTCATTGAAGCTTAATCCCCACTGTGACAACGCTAAATCCTATTATGGTAATTGAAAGGGGGTCCTTGAAGAGGTGATTAGGTGATTAGGTTGATTAGGTGATTAGTCGATGGTTTAATGGTCGTCATGGGTGTGGTTCTGGAGGCTTTAAAAGGAAAGCACACGAGGAGCTTAGTCTCTCTCTGCTTCTCCCATTCTGCCATGTGATACCCTACATTGCTGTAGAGTTACCACCAAGAAATGTCCCTCACCCGAAGTGTTTTATGGCTTTGGACTTCCCAGCCCCTGAAACTGTAAGCAATAAATATTGTTTCTTTACAAATTACCCAGTTTCAGGTATTTTGTTATAAGCAACAGAAACAGATTAATATAATGGCAAACAAAATGATCATATATGGCTTCCTCTCCCACCTTCACCCCTGCCAATGCCAAAAGAGTGACAGGGGAGTTAATGAATCTTGGTGTCAAACATAACAACTAAAAGTCTAAAAGTCTGATAACTAAAAGTCTATCAAAGACTTCTGGGCAGGGCCAGTATATTAAGAGAAATGTAAAAGACAGGCAGGGCCTTTAGGTGGTAGAGTGCTTAGGGTAAAGGCTTCTATCACACTCTTTTCCTTCCCCTAGTCATCCCCAGGGTCAGACCTCAATTTTTTCAGGTGCATTTTACTAAACTTTCAGAACAAATAATCCCAATCTTACACAAATTGTTCTAGAAAACAGTATAACAGAAAAAGCTATCCATCAGTTTCATGAAATAGAATTCTGTAGATATCAAAAACAGTTAAATGGTGCAAGAAGAGAATATCAGAGGGCAATCTAACTTAAAGACATAGATATAAAAGTCTCACAAATATCTATATATTTCTATCTATCTATATCTATCTGTCTATCCATCTATAATCTAGCAATGTATTAAGTAGGCTTAACTCCGATAGTACAAGGATGTTTCAATGCTGGAATGTATAGGAATATAATTACATTAGTAGACTGAAGGAGAAAAATTACGTGATTTTTTGAAAAGGTGCAGAAGAAAGCAATTGATAAATATAAACAACCGTTTGATTTGACAAAATCTTAGTAAACTAGCTAGCAATAGAAGAGGACTACCATAACCTTATAAAAGAAAACTAAGTAAAAATACTTAACAGAGAGTATTTAGAGGCATTCCTTTTAAGGTTAAGAGCAAGGCAATGATGTCTGATCTCATAGCTACTATTTAACATAATACTATTTAATATAATAGTTAAATAACTGTTAAACATAAAACATATATATTTAACATAATAGAGGATCTAGCCAAAGAAATTAAATAAGAGAAATAAATGATTTCTGAAAACTGAAAGAGACAAACACTGTCATTGTATATAATACTACATTGAAAATTCAAGAGAATCTATGAATTGGGACTAATAAGAGAATAAAAAGTGCTAGAGACAGCCCCTAGATTTCACATGTGGCCTAGAGAATCTTCAAGTTCATTACATGTCAGCTTCCCCTTACTTACAGCTCTGGGCAAAAACGACCAACCACCATACCTGCCCATAATGGAGGAGTTTCCTTGGATGTGGAACTTTCCATGCTAAACCTAAGACAGTCACCCTAGTTCTGGCTCTGATTTCCTTCTTTCTTAAGATTCTTGAAAATTTACTTTCCTTTCAAACTAAGCTATGTATTAAAATTTGTTTGCTTGGTTATTATATTTTATCCAGCATTCCTAGATAATTTTAGCATAAGGTATAGATCTGCATCAGTTCAGTCTGCTCTTTTGTCAGAATTCTCCTTATTCAGCCCTTAAGAATAATGGAATGTTTAACGGCATGGAAAAATGCTCATGAGTAGAGGGAAAAATGCTCATGAGTAGAGTGAAAAAAGCAGATTACAAAACTCTATGTGTGCTTGGGTACTGATTTCGTTGTAAAAATGTATCATGTATTTGTATCCTTGCAAATTGTATGATAGATAACCAAATTCTGCAGGTAGAATTGACTTCAATGTCTTTTGAGGGAGATTATTGTGGATAGGTAGGGAGAAGAAATCTTACTGTAGGAAGAGCAACTGGAAAAGGGAAGGATGGTAAAGTAGGAGAAGAAAAATAATGAAGATTGGGAGAGGTAATTCAGAGAGAATGTTTCCATTGTAATGAGAGGGTTTGCATTTCAAACACTTATTACCCATAGCTCTTTTGCACACTGGGGAGAGAAGTGTTCACATATTATTCCTCTGAGCCCTAGATCCAGATTGCATTGTCTTATTCAGCATGTAACTAGGTCATTGGAGCAAGCAGTTTAAACGATCGCTTACTAAGGGATTTTTTTTTTTTTTTAATCCGTGCTGCAACCAGGACAATAATAGAAAAAGTTAAATATCCCTGGAAAGGCTCTGATATATCTTAGATTCTTCATGGCAGAAAACAAAACAAACAAACAAACAAACAAACAAAAAACCCACAAAACTGATAGCTCTGACAAAAGTTTGACAAGTTGTCAAGGATTTGTTGGCCATGAAAACTGTGCAGGACTATTATTGAAATTTTTAGGTATATATGTGTTACAATGGGAAAATCCTATCTGAAAGAGCACTTTTCTTCAATAGTTAAAAATAGGTTATGTAGAGAGGAGGAGGGTGGTTGTAACTATAAAGGAGTAGCACTAGGGAAATCTTTGTTGTGATGGAATCCTTCTATATGTAGATTACAGAGATGGTTACAATAAATATACACATGATCAAATGGAATAGAACTATACACATGCATTGCACCAATGCCATTTTCCTGGTTTTGGTAAATTGAACTGTATTCATGTAAGATGTAACCATTGGGGTGTTGGGCTACGCCCGGGCCACCAGCCATTTTGGGAAAGTACCTCAGCCATTTTAAACTTGCTTCGGGCTGATTCTGGGAAACCGAAACCTAAGCGGAGAACTCAAAACTTAAAAGAACTAACTTCCGGGGTACGGTGACTCTGCACTTTTTTCCCACCTGCCCTGTCCTTACCCCTCTCCCGGGTAGCAGTGTGTCAACTCCCTATGGGATAAGAGCTCCCCCGCCCCTGGTACCTTATAAAAACCCCTGCTTGCTGTAATAAACAGAGTTCCGGCTTTGACCGCTCTCCTGGCTCGGTGTTCTTTCTTTGTCCCCGGGGCCGAAGCGCAGAGGGGATCGGGCCTGCGACACTCATCATCCCGCTCAGCCCCACAAGAGGTTACCGCCGGCTGGTCCAGGGTCCCTTCCCGCCCTGTGTTGTTGGTCCCTGGTGGCGAGGAACCAACATTGGGGAAAACTGGGTGAAGGATATACTGGATCCTTCTGTCCTATCTTTGCAACTTCCCATGAATCCATAATTATTTCAGAATAAAAAGTTTTAAAAAAAATAGTCTACAATAGGTAATGTAGACTAGCACCTCCCAGGAATGGCCAGCATGACCCCCAAATATTCTACCTACTCTGTCTTAGTTGAGCACCACGGCTGGGAAAAGAAGCTTGGGCTGACTGACGCCTGTGTGCCTTGCCACATAATGTGTTAGACAAAGGAAAGATAAATATAGCCTGGAGAGCCTTGTTCATTTTCACTTTTATATGGGCCAGAGTGTCTTGCTGCAGTTAGAGAAATGCTCTTCCAAAATGTTATTCTACTACCGGTTTATTTAGACAGCTAAGTCAAATGACCAAATGATTCACTGGAGGGGAAAAACATTACCTAATGAATTGAATGATCAGTGAAAAAGTCAAGTCCTTCACCTGTTACAGACTACCATGGGATGCCTATTCATGCCAAAACAGCTCACAGAGCAGCTTTCAGGTACTTTGACTTATAATTTCTCTTAAGGAGAGGATCATACTTGGAATAGCATTAAAAATAATTAATACATTGGAAAATGCACCAAAACTGCTTCTTTTTATTCATTTTTTTATTTTAGTTTTTCATTGTACATGTTTATGGGGTACAGTTTGTTGTTTCAGTACATGAATATATTGTATATTGATCCAACCAGAATAGATAACATATCTGTCACCTAAACATTTATCATTTCTTTGTGGTGATAACATTCAAGATCCTCTTTTTTGGCTATCTTGAAATATACAATACACATATTCTTAGCTATTGTCACCCTAGGGCACCACAACTTATTCTTCCTATCTAACTGCAACTTTGTAAATTCGTACCAGTCATACTTGGATCATACTTGCGACAAGCATTAAAAATAATTAGTACACTGGAAAATGTATCTTAACTGTAAAACTAAGTTGAAATGTTATAAAAACATTTAGAACTGGAAAAGATCAGAACTTGTCTAATCCAATCACCTCATTTTATATGTAGAAGAAGTTTGTATCTGAGCAAAAACTCAGATTCAGACCATATCCTGGCTCTCAGTTCCATAAGTTCATTACAACGGGCATAAGGCCTAGGAGGACTTTGGTATACTTTCTGGCCCCTGTGGGAAGAATCTTGGTGATGGCTGAGTGAGCAGAATGCCTGTCCTTGTGACTGGCTCCACAGACCAGGCCAGAGTCCTGTGGAGAGAAGAGCATTCTTTTCACCTCTGCTTGGAACGTAGCATGTGTTAAGCATAGTGAGGACTGAATGGAAACTGCAGGTTAGGAGCACTGGAGGACAGCATCTCAAGGGAAGTAGCAGTGGCAATAAGTTTTCTGCAAGAACAAGAGCAAATTTGTTTATTCATTTAATGAATATTTGTTGAGCACCTACTATAATTCAGGAACTGTTCTGATTGCTTGGGAGACATCATGGGACAAATAAACAGCGCCAACCCTCAAGGAGTTTACATTTTAGTGTGTGTGCGTGTGGCAGGGGTGTAAGTCAGAAAAGAAGCAACAGGCATAATAAGTAACTAAATTGCATAGTTTGTTAGAATGTCATAAGTATTATGGAAAAAAGTAAAAGTAAAAGAGCAGAAGGAAATGGGTTTGAAAAAAGTGAAAGAGTAGAAAGAGAGGGGTTCAGAGTGGCACTGAGGGGAGGCACAGGCTGTAGTACTGTATAGTCAGGATAGACTTCATTAAGCAAGGAAGATTTGAAGGATTTAAAGGAGTTGGCAGAGCTGATATCTAAGAGAGGAGCATGCTGGCAGGGGGGGCAGTTAGAGCAAAAGCCCCATGGTGGGCATGTACCTAGCAGGTTTGCAGAACAGCAAAGAGGCCCACGTGGCTGGGTCAGAGAGAGCAAGGAAAAGAGCACTAGATAAGGCTGCCAGCAAGGGCATGGGTCTGGTCTTGCGGGCCATGCGGGCCATGGTGAGGACTTGGGCTGTTCCTCTGCCTGAGATGGGAGCCAGCACAGGGTTTGGAGCAGAGGAAGTGTGGATCTGGCTTGTGTTTTAATGCAATCACTTTGCCTGCCGTGTTGGGAACAGACTATAGAATGACAAGAGGAGAAGCAGGGACTCCAGAGCGGTAGCAGGTGAGAGGTGCTGTTAAGAAGGTCAGATTTGGGCAACATTTTGAAGGAAATGTTCATAGGATTTCCTGGCAAATCTGATGTGAGGTATAAGAAAAAGAGTAATCCAGGAAGAACCATATATGTGGAGTTGCTATCAATACTGATACGGAGGCTGCAGGAGTGGATTTGAGGTGACAGGGTGTCAAATGAGGTAGGAGGGAAACCCAGTGTATGGTGTTCTTGAGGTCAAGGGAAGAAAGAACGGTGATCTGCTGATAAGTCAATTAGATGACAGCTTAGACTTGAAGGTGAATTTATCATTATATAGAGGTCATTGTAGACCTTGATGAGAGCTGTTGTAATGGAGTGGCAGGAATGAAAGCCTGGTTGTACTGAGTTTGAGAAGGACTAAGTAGAGGAACTAGAGACAGCAAAGATATGCCCTCTTTTGAGAAATTTTGCTTCAAAGAGGAAAAAAGAAATGAAGCAGTAGTTGGTGGGAGGAGTGAGTGTGTATGTGCTTAGGGTAATACGTTTCATAATTGAAAAAAAGATCATTTCCAGCTTTGAAATTTATTAACAAATGCACAATTAATGCAGATTGTGTTGAACTGAGACATGATGTGTAAAACAAAACAGAGCAGGGACTTTCAAAGTGAAATCTCCAGAACAGGAAGATCAGTATCCCCTTGGGATATGTTAGAAATGCAAATTCTAGGGGGTTCCACCCCTAACCTACCCAATTAGAAATCCTGTGTTTTAACAAGGCCTTGAAGTGATTCTGATGCACACTAAAGTTTGAGAGCCACTGGAATAGAACGCCATTATCAGGTGAGTTTATTTTCAAATCATTAACAGAATGTCTCCATTTCTTCATTTAGAACAGAAGGTATATTTTTTCTTTCCCTGCTCAGCCCCATGTTGTTCAGGTGTCTCCACTCTAAACAAAGTCTCAGTTTCTCTCTCTGTCTCTCTCTTTCTCTCAATGACAGAAATAACAGCATATTTGTACACCGATGGGTATGATCCAATATAGAGCAAAAAACATTAATGGTATAGGAGAGGATGTAAAAAATGTTGGAGTCATGCACATCAATAGTTGAACTTTCAGAAGGAGAGAACAAACCTAAGGATATTAGAGATTGGGGGGAAGGGAGGGACGGGGTTTGGGGAGTGATAGGTCAGGTAAAGGGCATAAAGAAAAATCACAATTTGTAATAATAAATATGCTAATAATAAATAATAAAATAAAGTTCAGAGAGGAGGGATCAAATGTATAGGTTACATTAAATGGGAGCAAGAACATCTCACCAATGGTAATAGGCAAGACGGCAGAGAAATTTGAGCACAAAAGCAGCAGAAATGGGAGTCTGTGGAGGTTCCAATTGCTTCAATTTCCTCATTGATATAGAAAGCAACATCATTAGCTGAGAGTGAGGATGGAGGAGTTTTGGCCACCTTGGAAACACATTCTGTGGGCAATACTCTGTGAACACAGTCACTCTTAAACTTGCTAGTGGGGGCGTGAAATTATAATGATGCCTATGGAGAGATATTTTGCAATATTTTTATCCTTTGCCACAGCAATCTCACTTCTACTAATTTAGCCAGAAGATACCCCTCCACAATTATGAAACAACATATTGCACCAAGGTTATTTACTGCAGTATTGTTTGCAATAGAAAAATACTGGAAATAACTAAAATGGCCATTTATAGGGGACTGGTTGGTGCAGTACTATGCAGCTGTAGAAAGAATGTAAGATCTTTACATGCTGACATAGAATGATTTCCTGGCTATATTAATAAGTGAAAAATGCAAGATAGAAGAGTTTAGATAGTATGCTACGTTTTGTGTAAGAAATAAAAAGGAATGAGTATATATACTTTTACAAAAAGATTTGGGAAAGATAAACCATAAACTAAGAAAAATGGTCACACAAAGGATCATAGGATGGGAGCAAGACTTCTTGGAGTATTCCTTTTACTATAGTATTTTTAAATATCCTTATTGAGATAGAATTCAATACATAAACTTCACCCTTTTAGAGTATACAATTCAGTGGGGTTTTTAAAGTATATTCATGTTTATTGCAGATCTATTTACAATAGCTCATCAATGGGAACAAACTAAATGACCATCGATGGATGACTGCATTAGGAAATTGTGGTATATACACACAAGGGAATACTGCTCAGCTATGGAAAGGAGTGAAATTCTATCATTTGCCACAACGTGGATGAGTCTGGAGAAAATTATCCTAAGTGAAACAACCCACGTACAGAAAGGGAAATACCACATGTTCTCATTCATAACTGGGAGCTGAATCCATAAATAAACAAATGAACAATAAAGAGAGACATACAGAAAGAAAGAAACAAGAACAATCACAGTAATATGTTGAACTTTTAGAAAACTAGAGGTGGAAAAGCAGAGGGACGGGAAAGAGGGAGTAGGGCTAATGAGGAATTGGTCAATGGACACGAAGAATGATTGTGTATTGTAGTGATGAATAAGCTAACTATACTGATCTAACCACCACACATTGTACACAATTACTGAAAATCAACATTGTACCCCACATGTATGTATAATAAAAAATAAAAATTAAGGGCCGGCCCGGTGGCGCACTGCTATAGTGCGCTGTTTGGGAAGCGCGGTGGCACTCCCACTGAGGGTTCGGATCCCACATGCAGACCGGTTCCCGCTCACTGGCTGAGCAAGGCGCGGGAGCAACACCGAGGGTTGCAATCCCGTTGCCGGTCCCAGTCCGGTACGGGGGCGACACTGAGGGTTGCGATCTGTTGCCGGACACGGAAAAAGACAAAAAGGAAAAAAAAAATAAATGAATAAATAAAAAAATTAAAATTAAAATTAAAAAATAATAATAAATAAATAAAATAAAGTATATTCACGATGTTTTGCATCAACAATCACTATGTAATTCTGGAACATTTTCTTTCCTCCATAAAGAAACCCCATACTCACTAGAAGTCACTCCCCATTGCTGCCTTCCTGCCATCCTCTCCCCACCCCCAGCCCCTGACAGCAATTAATCTACTTTCTGACTTTACAAATTAGCCTACTTGGGAGATGTCATATAAATGGAGTAATGTAATATGTGGTCTTTTGTTTCTGGCTTCTTTGACTTAGCACAATGTATTCAAAATTCATTCAAGTTGTAGCATGTATCAGTTCATTCTTTTTAATAGCATAATGATATTCGATTGTATAGATATGCCACCTTTTGTTTATCCATTCAGTAGTTTGATGAATATCTGGGTTGCTGACCATTTGGAGCTATAATGAATAATGCTGCTATGAATATATGATTTCATATTTCTTGGGCATATGTACCTAGGAGTAAAATTGCTGGGTCATATGATACTATCGTGCTTAAAAATTTGAAGAACTACTAAACTAGCAATGTATGAGAGTTCCAATTTCTCCAAATCCTCATCAATATTTCTTTTCTTTTTTTTGATAGTAGCCATACTTTTTTTTTTTTTTTTTTTTTTTTTTTTTTTTTC